>NW_021577981.1:0-673 GCF_001605985.2 Dendrobium catenatum
TTTGAAAAAGGAAGTGAGGACACAACTCTCTTTTTGAAAAACTTGAGAGAGGATATACTCATTGTACAAATTTATGTTGATGATATCATCTTTGGATCTACAAATCAAAATCTTTGTGATGATTTTTTTTAAATAATGAGTAGTGAATTTGAGATGTGTTTAATGGGAGATTTGAGTTAACTTTTAGGTTTTAGCATTAAGCAAATTGAGGAGGGTATATTTCTTAGTCAGTCAAAGTATGTTAAGGACATTCCCAAAAAGTGTGAAATGGACAATGCTAAACCTATTAGTACACCTATGAGTTCCTCAGTTCAGTTGGATAAGTACCCTAAGGGAAAATCTGTTGATCAAAAGAAAATTAGAGGGATAATTGGATCTTTGCTTTACTTGATAGCTAGCCAACCAGATATTATGTTTTGTCTTTTTTTATATGCTAGATTTCAATTAGATCCAAAAGAATCATATTTGATAATAACGAAAAAGATTTTAAGGAATCTTTTAGAAACTCAGAACTTAGGGATTTGGTATCCTAAGTTGAGCTCTTCATTTTAAATAATTGGATATTCAGATTCGGACTTTACAAGTTTTACGGTTGATAGAAAGAGCACTTCTGGAAAATGTTAATTTATTGAAAATTCTTTAGTCTCTGTTAAGATAGTTGCTATTTGCATGT
>NW_021577982.1:0-325 GCF_001605985.2 Dendrobium catenatum
TAACAACACTCTTTATTTTTATTCAAGAACACAACATAGTACAACACTCTTCATTTTATTTAAGAACACAACATAGTATAACACACTAAAGACATAATACGACAATAACGTCAAACATAACTTAAGTAATATGCTTCAGATATATCCAGTCCTATTGCAGGCTAAGCACCACAATAGAATTGCAGAGTATCTTTATGTTTCTCTCCTTCATCGGAAAAGCGAAACTTCACATAATCGTAATACTTGAAGGACTTGAATAGTAGTGGATGCTCCTCATCAACTAACTCCTTTGGGGGATTTATCACATCATTAGTGAAACTTGGAT
>NW_021577983.1:0-223 GCF_001605985.2 Dendrobium catenatum
CAATCATGTAGAAATTATAATTATCATAGAATAGATACTTAAGCATCACAACAATAATTTTTGGCATCACTATTGTTGAGATAGTTGCAACTTAGTTATTTATTATTGATATCCTTGCAACATGTATGTTTTTTATGATTCCAAATATTATTTCTTTGATTATTATTTCTCCTAACATATTTTAGATGCATTATTTTGTTATTTGTGTGTACTAATATTTCAG
>NW_021577984.1:0-353 GCF_001605985.2 Dendrobium catenatum
GCTCAACAGCGCCCTCAAATCTCGGAGGTTTCAACCTAAAAAATAACTGCAAATGTCTATCAATGTCATCAGATCTGACAGTAACAACTCTGCTCTGAGTCTCGCTCATCATCTGAGCAACAAGTGTAGCAAACTGAGACAGTGTATCTGTACCGGCCACTGGGGCTGTACTCCCCACTGGTGCTGCCTGAATGGCACTCTGCCCGTCTGTCATGTCTGGGTCTAGCTGATCCATACAGAAAATCCGAAAAATCCTGAAAACTATCACAAAAACAACACAATAAAAAGCCAAACAAACCAAAACTACCCCCAGACAGACTCACTACAGATCACTTCCTATAGCTTTGTTTTAC
>NW_021577985.1:0-301 GCF_001605985.2 Dendrobium catenatum
AATGGATGACATACATTTGGCTCACACATTCTCTCATAATGCAATCTCATATATCCAACATAACTCATAAATATAAACAATCTTTTTAATTCTATAATAAGAGACACAATCATCTATAGGATTAGTTGTTTTTAACAATCTTATAAATTGATTGAAAAATTCATGTAGCATATTAAAATCAACTTTGATATTGGGCATTCTTATTGTAATAGATAATTGATTAGTGCAACCATGCCATAACAATTGTAATAAATCATAAAATCGTTAAGCCTCACAATTAAAATATAAAAACATAGAGTTA
>NW_021577986.1:0-265 GCF_001605985.2 Dendrobium catenatum
AAAAGATAAAAGTGTGTGAAAAGTAAAAGTGTTAGTGATAAAAGAGAAAGTGTTTTGAGAGGTATATCAAAAAGAGAAAGTATACTGTAGGAAGGTTTTGTGTGAAGATTGTGAAAATTAAAATATTTGATTTGATAAGAAAAAGTGATTCACATTTATATATAAAAGTGGAACTTGTGTGTCTCTTGGAAAGATGGAAATGTGTTAGAAGTTGTGTGAAGTTTGGGCGAGTAGAAATTGTGTATTTTGGAAAAGAAGAGTAAAA
>NW_021577987.1:0-214 GCF_001605985.2 Dendrobium catenatum
CAAAATGATATTTTAAAAAATAAATTATTAAATTAAGTAGATGTCATTGATATGATTCTTAAAAATTCATATGATTTGCATAAATCTCAAAGAATCTTTGAATCGAAAACTTCTAAAATTAAAATTATAATAATCTAAACTCCAAATTTGCAATATGTATAGTCAAATTGAGTGACTCAACGAGTTGAATCTAATGAGCTCAAGATTGCTCAAT
>NW_021577988.1:0-391 GCF_001605985.2 Dendrobium catenatum
AAGATTTCAGTTCAAAAATAAGATCATCCACACAAGGGGTGAAGGGAGAGAATATTCTTTTTTATGGATTATCATAAGAAATTATTCTTTAAGTGTTTAAAGGAGTCAACCAACTCTTACTTAATATTTTAAATAAAAAAAAGAGGTAAATTTTTTATTAAGAAAAATAAACCATTTACCCTCTAAAGCGAATTCCCTCAAAAGTTTGTATCAAATTTTAACCTCTTAAACTTTTCTCAAATTAAATTTTCTTTTGAAAAATTTATATATGTCAAATTTAAGAACCCTTCCATTGAAAATATTAATTGAACTTCTATTTGGACTGATATGAACCAAAATTTAGTTTGAAAGGTTTCAAATTAGGGACATGATAAAGATTAGAATTTATCCC
>NW_021577989.1:0-890 GCF_001605985.2 Dendrobium catenatum
CAGATTCTGAACAAATCAAGCTATTATGGGTAATTTTTTGACTTAAAATGTATTTATTGTATTTTTCGGAAGGTCTCGGGGCCTTAATTAGCAGGTTAATCATGGTTGGTTAATTAAGGGGTCTAAAGACTCCTAAAAATTCCTTGAAAATTTTGGGAGGTTTATGATGTCACTAAGTTTAAGTGTTGCAGTTTTCATGTCAATTCGAGATCTATCCTAGCTCCTAGAAAACTTCTAAGTTCGCTAGACTGGTCCTTAATTATTGTCATTAGCGTGTCACTACGTTATATGGGTTTGAATCGAAGTTTTAGCTAACCCTCAAAGTAATAAATGCATGGGAGTACAAAAATAAAATAAACACATCATGTCCTTAAGTCTAGGAGAGCCTAAGCTAAGTGCTCGTGGTGCGACCTACACATGCAATCTACGAAAAATAAAAGGAAAGACACCTAATGAAGGAATTAGTGAATGATTGGAACTCAATCACTCACTAATCCTCTCCCCCATGATTGCTCTTCATATCTAGAACCCATGTCTAAAATTTCATGAGTAGTGGATCTCCCAAGATTAAGGGATTTAATACATAAGTAATTTTAAAATATTTAAAATACTTACAAATATATAAACTTTTGGAAAGTAGCATAACTAAAAATAGATCAATTGGTAATAAATACATATAGGGGAGATCCACTAGTTACCCAATCGAGGTTTCAAAACGATCTGAAAATAATTTGTATCCTGAAAATAAATATTATATTGATTATAAAAATAATATCAATATATCCAAATAATCAAATCAAAGAAGAAATCTACCAGAAAAGCCAAAACCAGCCACTGAAATCATAGTCAAAATAAAATTCACATTTTTCTGAAAAGAGAGAGGGGTCGCA
>NW_021577990.1:0-350 GCF_001605985.2 Dendrobium catenatum
GAAGACAACATGTGATCAAAAGGAGTAAATCCTAAGGCCGACGATGAGCCGAGGTAGCACGCAAGGTGACCCTTCATCAACACAGCGGTGCAACATACAAGCAAACAAATCAACCTACGAAATGCAAGACAAGATAGTGTAAGTGACCGATGCCAAAAAGGAGGTCAACACCTCTTGCAAATGTATGGTTAGAACATCCATGGCTAAAGCAAAAAAGAAATTCATGGCTAAAACAAAAAAGATATGTTCTTAAACCTAATCTATGTAATCCAACTGAAATAGGAAAAAAATTTCGTCAAAAGAAACGAAAAAACAAAACCTTCCGTCGGCGAAGATGAACGACTATCGGC
>NW_021577991.1:0-320 GCF_001605985.2 Dendrobium catenatum
TCTTGATGCTTCATTAAAGCCTCACATTTATGTCTTGTCTTGTTGTGTGCACTGTTGTGATCTCCAACATGACTTAAAAGCTTCTATTTTCTCTTCCAATTCTTAAATCCCTCACCAACAAATGTATCTCCACCGCCTTTGCTAGTATTAACTTGCTCTTGAGGTTTAAATAAATAGCAATAAAGGCAAAATACTTCATCTTTCTGAATACTATATTCCATCCAATCAGGAAAGTCTTCAAATCATTTTGAATTAAATCTACGTGCAATGTTCCCTATTGTTATTTGAGGGAATTGATGATTTTTGGGTTGATGCGGTCC
>NW_021577992.1:0-1458 GCF_001605985.2 Dendrobium catenatum
GGACAGCGGATGTTCAAAGCATATGACTGGAGATACTACATAATTCATATCGCTGGAAGCCAGGAGTGGAGGAAAGGTTACGCTTGGAGATAATACCACAAGGAAGGTGATTTGGACAGGTATGAATGGAAATCTAAAGAATTTTTATATTGAAAATGTGTTATTGGTAGAAGGCTTAAAGTATAATTTGTTAAGTATAAGCCAGATATGGGACAAAGGATATTGTGTAAAATTTTTTCCTACTAGCTGAATTTTAAGCCTAAATGGAAATGATGTTTTGAATGGTAAAAGGGTAAACAATTTTTATATGCTAGACTTAAATTGCATTCAAACTCCTACTACTTTTTATTTAAAAACTATTTCTGATGAGTCATGGCTTTGGTATAGGAGACTTTGTCATTCTAGCATGAAAAATCTTAGGAGGATTATCCAAAAGAACTTAATGAGCGGTATACCAAAACTAGACTTTACTATGGGCCACCTTTGTGATGCATGTTAATTAGAAAAGCAAGTGAAGTCTTCTTTTCAATCCAATAAAGATCTTAGAACTAGTAAAACATTGGAGATTTTGCATATGGATCTTTTTGGACCAGTTGGAACTGTAAGTCTAGGAGGGAAGGTATACGGTTTTGTGATTGTGGATGATTACTCAAGATTCACTTGGGTTAAATTTTTATTTCATAAGAGTGAATCATTTGAGGAATTTAGAAATTTTTTGACTTGGATTCAAAGAAAACTTTGGTATGAAATTATGACTATACAAAGTGATCATGGAGGAGAATTTGAAAATAAAATATTTGAAAATTTTTATAAGGAGAAAGGAATTGATCACAACTTTTCGGCACCTAGAACCCCTCAGCAGAATGGGATAGTCTAAAGAAAAAATAGAACATTAATAGAAGCCGCCCGAGTAATATTAGCAGAATACTCACTTCCTAAATACTTTTGGGCTGAGGCGGTTAGCACTGCAGTTATGTTCTGAATAGGGTGAATGTTAGATCTAAATTAAATAAAACACCTTATGAGTTGCTAAAAGGAAGAACACCTAATTTGTCTCATTTGCATGTTTTTGGTTGCAAGGTGTTTATATATAATAATGGAAAATTATCCTTAGAAAAATTTGATCCAAAATCAGATGAAGGAATTTTTATTGGATACTCAAGTGTTGGAAAATCTTATAGAGTATTCAATAGAAGAATTTTGATAATTGAGGAGATCACACATGTTGTATTTAATGAATCTGGAAATTTGGAAGAGCCAAGTGTTATAAAAGATGAGATTGAGGATAACTCCCAAAAGATTGATAAATTAAATTTGGAAGAAAATTTGGAGGAAAATGTGGAAGAAAATTTGGATACAGAAAACCCTTTTTCTAGAGATTTAAGATTTTCTAAAAACCACCCAAAGGAGTTGATAATTGATGAACCTAGTGAGGGTGTAAGGACTAGGTGTGGATTA
>NW_021577993.1:0-508 GCF_001605985.2 Dendrobium catenatum
TAAAGGCTTGATGTTGTTGTTGTTGTTGTTGTATCCATGATATTATCCTAAACGATTAGTTCAATTCATCGAATATCATCTAGGACATAAGCCTGGATGGATGTATGGATGCTAAAAAAATTTGTTGTATCGTCAAGGATGATCTAACGATCGTCGAGGACTATTAGCACAAAATGATAAATATAATCTAGAATATTGTGCTTAATGGATTTTTGGATGATGAAAAAATAACTTGATCATCCGGGCTGATATCTCTATCATGTCAAACGATTAGTTCAATTCAGTACATAACATCTAGAGAAAAACCCTAAATGGAACCAGGCTCATTGTACATCTTCTAGGAAGAACTATGGTTTGTTAGATGATCACCCTAGAAGTGTTGCAAATCATGGTTTATGATTTTGATGATAGCAAACATTCCTTATTTCTCTACGATTGCCTTTTGTGCTAACGTTTCAGGTCCACATGATTAGACTGCGATTTGGAACCAGCTCAAGATTAGGTAGAC
>NW_021577994.1:0-240 GCF_001605985.2 Dendrobium catenatum
AGAATCCTCCTTTGAATGCACTCTCACACTCTCTCCATTACTATTCTCTCAAGAGGCACGAAGATCAAATGAGAAAAAGATTGGGTGGCAATCTAATTTGGACTATTTATACAAAAGACAAGAAAAACTGCCCAAAAACTATAAGTTTTCAATTATGTATGCAGTGGATCGTCCCGTACGATCGTGGATCATCATGGACGATTTTACTTAAAAGCCTTGAAACGAACTTGTTTGCATATG
>NW_021577995.1:0-371 GCF_001605985.2 Dendrobium catenatum
GAGAATATATTTTTTTAATTTTTAATTTACAATAAATAAATAAATTTTATTCATTTTCTATTTTTCTTTAGACTATTCGAGATCTTTTACAATTATGAAAGATTAATAGAATACACAAATATGAATCTTGATTATTTAAAGATGCAAGATAGAGATATGAACTATTTGGCTAAATTATCTACTACTTTTACTAAATGATTTAACTTAGGTTTAGTTTGAGACAATTTTTTATTACTTTTTGAAGCAGCTTTCTAATAAAAAAATTTAAAATTTTATACTAAACAACTACTTTTAGAAACAGTAAGAAAGCTGTCCCAAACAAAGCCTTAATATCCATTATATTTAATATAATTTAGGAATAAGCCTATATA
>NW_021577996.1:0-202 GCF_001605985.2 Dendrobium catenatum
ATTACAACTGGTTACTATCAAAAAGGAGTCGGGTGTTGGACCCAGTATCACTTGGAAGATCGGATGTCGATAGTCCGGACGTGAGTTGAGCGTGGGGTCTGAATGTCGGGCCTTGAGTGACGTCGGGCCTTAGGCAGGACGTCGGGTCTTCAGCAAGACGTCGAGTCTTCAGCAGGGTGTCGGGTCTTCAGCAAGACGTCGG
>NW_021577997.1:0-1281 GCF_001605985.2 Dendrobium catenatum
CAGCCCATGCCTTGGGCTAGCTTGGGTCAAGAGTTAGTCTAACCCAAAGTAGCCAAAAACACTTGGACTCGAGCCATTTTCCAACTCAGATCAAATTGGACCCAATTGCCACTTGCATTGGGTGCACCAAACCTAGACCAACTTCCCACCTCAAGGTTGAGCCCAAATCAACCCGAACCAAGCATATTTGGATCAACCTGAGCCATCTTTTAATCCATATCAATTTGGACCTAGTTGCCACCTACATTGGGTGCACCAGACCCAGACCTACCTCCCATACCAAACCCAGGGTCTGACCTGACCTGGATTGAGCTCAATTTGACTCGAACCGAGCAGGTTTGGGTTCAATCCAGCCACCAGTTCAATCCAGGCCTCCACTAGTTCAATCCAGGCCTCCCCAGGCCAAATTGACTCCACCCTTGGCTCCAGCATGTCCCCATCGGCCTTTCCCAGTCAACCCGACCCAGACCATGGCCTGCGGCGGTCAGAACATATGGAATTTGAGTTCCGATGGTCCCCCCCCAGACAATTCCTGGCTTAAGGCTGCTTCCCATCGATTTGTTCTCCACGATCTCCCCTGGATGTCGCCATCATCCACCTGGCAGAGATCCGAGCCCTCTCCCATTTAATCCCGGCCATCCAAGCTCCCGAAAGGTGGCCGAATACCTTCGAGCTCGCCAGACCTCCACAGGCATTGGAATTCGCTCTGATTCGTTTCGTATCACTATTTTGAACTCCCAGAAGCTTCCTTCGAGCGCAGAGACCGATCCCTCCTTCCATTTGAGCAAGCGCCCGTGAAAGCCTTCGGCGTCTCGCTCGAAGTCGCACCTCCAGCCATCCTCCATTCCCGACGCCTGAAGGAGAACTGTTCACCACCGCCCCCTGAAGCTTCCTGATAGAGAAGCTCATTTGTTGAGGCCTTCTCTGCGGTAATGTCTCCATTCTGAGCTCCCTAGCTAGGTAGTCTGGTCAAGTGTGAAGGAAACCTTCACCCCAACAGATCTCCACCGTTGGATCGGAAGTTTCCACCGTCTTGATCCTCCCTTTGATATTTCATCGGAGTTCGTTGGCGGGATCACCCGTATCAAGCCGGAGAAGCCCTGCTATCTCGGATACTAGCGGGAGGTTGAAGACAAAATCCCAGCTGTTGATCTTGATCAACGGCTCGGATTAAATCCCGCGGTATCAGAGTGCTGTTAATCACAGCCATTCGATCCGCCATCCAACGGCTATGGTTAACCCAGCCGTTAACCGTTAGCACCAATCATTGCCCGGTGAATC
>NW_021577998.1:0-468 GCF_001605985.2 Dendrobium catenatum
CCTATGAGCGCAAGCCCTCGTAGTTAATTACATCGTTGGAAATCAGAATTTCCTACGAAAACTCTCGATTAAAATAGCGGTAAGAATTTTATTTAGATTTTCAAAGATCGATATCAAAGGAGGTTAAGGGTTGGAATTTCAAGTGGGATTGGATCAAAATTGAAGACTTATTTCTGGAATCAAAGGAAGAAGGGTAGGAATTTCAAGTGGGAATGGTTCAAGTTTGAGCAGTTATTTTCAGAGTCAAAGGAAGAGGAATAGGGAGTGTTTTGGGATTCTGAAACAATTCAGAAAACACCCCAACCTATCTTAAGTGTTGGGCTCGAATTTGATTGAAAGATCTTCTAATTTAATGATCAATTTTATTAGAAAGTTGGGACTTATGTTCTCGATCACCAGATCGGGAGAATGCCCAGGAGGTAAGGGTGAATACTAACCTACCAAGTGGGTATGACGTCCCCGGTCAAG
>NW_021577999.1:0-262 GCF_001605985.2 Dendrobium catenatum
TTTCTCAGTAGTTCCTACGACTACTGGAGATGGAAGTGGCTCAACATCCTTCTGCGAAGTGTCCAGGTCAACCTTCCATACTGGGGCCCGGGCAATCGTAGTCAGTTGTTGAGAAAGCCGAAAAGACTTGTTAATCGACTTTTTAAATGCCCGGGACAAAGCAATGTCCCAAACATCTTCAATAGGAAGAGAAGAATTAAGGAGATTACCTGAGATAGATTTAAGTGAAGCCTTTTCTGGATCAACCAAGTACTCTTTAGGA
>NW_021578000.1:0-400 GCF_001605985.2 Dendrobium catenatum
TAAAAAATTATTTCTATAAGAAATTAATATATTTCTTAAAGTTAAATAATCAAATTTTAGTAATAATTCAAATTGATATGAAGATAAATTTTAAACCATAAATATAAATATAATTAAATACTAAAAAATCTATTTATAATCATTAAATAATATCCATATGTGGCACATCTATTCCATTAGAATTAAATAATTACATTATTTTATGGATTACGATATATAGATGAATGAACTTATTACATATATATCATAACACATAAATATTTAAATGTAAAATGAAATCTCTTTTATCTTGTAACAAATAAAACTTGTTGAAAATTTAATCCTAAACCTAATTAGGAAACATCCAAGCTACACAACCTAGCACACACATATAATTATTTGATAGGAAAAAAAATCTAGT
>NW_021578001.1:0-221 GCF_001605985.2 Dendrobium catenatum
AAACTATTATTCAAAAAGTAAGGTATTACAAAATGAGACCTTAATTTATTTATGCAATTAGTGTTAACCGAACACATATAGAAGTTATAAACCTATAAGAAAGGAAAATTTTTTCTTTTAATTTTTTTTTCTCTGATCAGCCTTGCATGTTGGCTAAAAACATGCATGAATCCATAAAAAATCTATGTTGTATGATATGTGGTTAAGGATGAGAAACTCAT
>NW_021578002.1:0-354 GCF_001605985.2 Dendrobium catenatum
CGCTCTTTTTATTTGAGGGCTTTAGCAGCTGAAGCACTTGTGCAAGCATTTATAACAATTGATATTTTTTTATTGATTTAGCCCCTTTAGTTGCCCTGCATGAGCGTGGCCACCTGCAGAAAACTGTGTGAACATCCAGATCGCTCCTAACCTAAGGGTAACTTAGTCGCCAAACACATCAACCATCCACAGAGTGCAGAAAAGTAAGCAGACACAGCAAAGCAATTTCATCCACAACATGCAGTGAAAACTAAGAAAAATCTAGCACACAACAGTAAAGTAAACACTGGCCTAACCAAGATCTAGAGTTGGTTGTCATAGAAAATCATCTAAAGTGTGTGTAAAAGGTCGTGT
>NW_021578003.1:0-220 GCF_001605985.2 Dendrobium catenatum
TAATGATTTGAATTTAATTTTGAGGTTGATTTTAATTATTGGTTGGATACCACCTTTGTTGATCACCTAGGCCGTGAAGTTTATTTCACCTTCCTTGGGGCTAAGCTAATAGCCTCATAGGCCTAGGTTACCCAATGATACCCGGTATGATTAAGTGTTTTGATTTGGTTAAACTTTAAAGGCTAATAAATTTTAATTAAGGTTGATTGATTACTGGTTT
>NW_021578004.1:0-214 GCF_001605985.2 Dendrobium catenatum
GAAAGAATATTACAAAAACATGAAAATTTTAACCTTCCTAAGCTGATCTCGAGCAAATCGGACGGAATGGCGAACTCCTTGTGAGAAGAAAGACGAGCTGATGGAGGAAGAAGAGGAAATGGCCAAATGGGGAAAATAAAGAAAGCCGGTCGCCCGTGCTCGGATTAAATTTTTTTTTTTTCTTAAAATTGCTGAGGGTCAAAATGGAAGAACG
>NW_021578005.1:0-316 GCF_001605985.2 Dendrobium catenatum
CCCCCCCCCCTTCTTTTTCTTTGCCATTTTATTTTTATAGATGGCAACCTCCTCCACTAGCTTCGAGCTCTCCCTCTCTCTCTCTCTCATGAGAGGTGAGACAACTTTTTCTATCCATCTTCACATTACTAGTTTTTTTTTTAATTAAAAATTTCATCAAATTTTTTATATTTTAAAAACTCAAATTCTAGTTTATAGGAGATTTATGCAATTAAAGCCAATAAATCACATTAGAGGAGAACTATAATATTTAAATTTAAATCAAGTAGCTTAAAATATGCTTATTATAAATTTTTATATATTTTTGATATGCTTT
>NW_021578006.1:0-332 GCF_001605985.2 Dendrobium catenatum
CAATAAGTAAACCCATCAGCAACAAAATCGGTGCAATCATAGCTCAAGTCCATATCCACCACAACCTCAGTTAAATACAATGTCATAGAGAAATGCCAATAGCCGTATAATAGCACCAGAACATAAATAAAAATATGGAAAAAATAACAGTCATGGTGAACCACAAAAACTTCTAAAGGAAGATTAAACTCAACTAGGAAAACGACCCAAGAAAATACATAAAACCACCAAACCAGTCAACAATTAAGAGAACCTAATGCAAATAGAGAACCAGATACCAGTTGGAAGAACATAACCCAACCAACCCAAGGGAAAACCAAGCAGCGACCCAG
>NW_021578007.1:0-590 GCF_001605985.2 Dendrobium catenatum
ATGGCATAATTACTCATTTTTTGGAGGATCTGGGACACCTGTAAAACGAATTTCCTGTAGTGTATTGCTTTTGTCTTGCTAATCATTTCAAGAAAATTCAACGATGTCTTAGAAAAATAATAAAAAAATGGGAAATATGAAGTTTATATGCCATCCAATTCATAAATATTATATCTAAATTTGAGATGGACAATTTCTTGAAATGCAAATGAATTTTGTGGCTTAGTTTATATTCTTTTCAATCCAATTTTGTATACAAATATGTAAGAGAAAATGCAAGTTAAGTCATAGTTTGTTTCATGTGATTTGTAACTAATTAGAGAGTTTCATATGTAAATGCTTGCTCCAAGTTCTTCACCAATTGATTTAGGAAAAATTCTCATTTATTCATGTTTCAATTACTTCATGAGTTGTGACAAATCATAGAGTTGAAATACAAATTTGATGTGTATGTTATGCTTCAAAACTATGTGTAAATTGCTCTTTGGTGAATAATGTTTATGAGAAGTCTACATTCATGCTTAAGGATTTGATAGCATTAATGCATCCAATATAATAATCCATAGCTATAGCTTACTTAGAGTTATATT
>NW_021578008.1:0-581 GCF_001605985.2 Dendrobium catenatum
CTCTGCGTCCGGTCGGAGGACGTAATAATTGTTCGTGGCATGTCGTCCTCCCCCTCAATGACTTCCACTTCTGAATTTCTCCTCCCCCTAAAAGGGTTTGGATTTCCTCCCCCGACATGGCCTCCGGTGGCCTCTCTTACTTCCGATGTCGTCGGATTTGTCTTCATCTCAAGTAATTTTTTAAGCATTTCTTCCATCATGGTGAACTTCCCCTCCAACCTTTCATTGTTGGTGGTGATTTGATTTTGAAAATAAAAAAATCTTCCATCCAAATCGGATTTCAATTGTCCGACTTCGCTTTCCAAGACTTCTACCTTCTTTCCAGCTATCGTTCTTCCCAACGGATTTCAAAAAACTCACTTCCGGAAGCCAAAAGCTCGTTGAAAAATCGGGATTTCAGCCACCTAAGGTCCCCAATCGATGCTATGATACCAATTTGATAGGAAATACTTGTATTCACAAGCAATCCTAACCCAAATCAAGTACCTAAACAAAGAAAACTGCTATCCACAGCAGTAAAACAGCCTAAACAGTGGAGAAACAAAGGAAATCTGAGAGAAAACTTGTAGGGAAACCAATAG
>NW_021578009.1:0-309 GCF_001605985.2 Dendrobium catenatum
TTGTTGAGGGAGATTGCCTTAATGCCATAACCTGGCTCCGTGATGCTTTCAATCGCCTGAATAAACTTCATTTGCGGACTGACGGGCCGGACCTTTCTTTCCTCCTGGAGTTCCGCCAGGTCCTTTTTCAGCATGTTCCGAGGCAGTGTAACCAACCCGCCGATTTCTGTGCCAATTTTGCTTGTTTTGGTGATTTTGTATGGAAGTCGGATGATAGTAGAAATGTCCCCCCCTCCTTTTTGTCTTTATTGAGGGTGGATAATGATAGAGCCTAGGCTCTTTTTATTGTAATTTTCCTTTTATTAGCAA
>NW_021578010.1:0-620 GCF_001605985.2 Dendrobium catenatum
AGCACATTTCAAGGGGTTCATCTTTAGGTTATAGCGGAGCAACCTTTCAAAAATGATTCTTAGATCATGAAGGTGGTCTTCCCTTTGACGACTTTTGACAACCAAATCATCGATGTAACATTCCACTTGTTGGTGGATTAAATCATCGAAGATTCGGGTCATAGCTCGCTGCTAAGTTGCACCAGCATTTTTAAGTCCAAAAGGCATGACTTTGTAACAGAAGACCCCTATAGGTGTTTTGTATGCAGTAAATTTTTCATCTTCAGGAGCCATCTTGATTTGATTATATCCAGATGAACCGTCCATAAAAGAGAAAATTTTATGCTCAGAGGCTATGTCTACCATGAGTTCTGATATGGGTAACGGGAACTCATCTTTCGGACATGCCTTATTCAGATTCCTATAATCAATGCATACGCGAATTTGACCACTTTTCTTCTTTACTGGGATGACACTAGCCAACCAAGAGGGATATTTCTCCTCTCGAATAAAGCCTACATCGATCAGTTTCTTAACTTCAGTTATTTCTTGTTGTTCAATTTCTAAACGCATGCGTCGTGGGGCTTGTTTGACAGGGATTATATCAGGTTGAATCTCAAGTTTGTGAACTGCTATTTCTG
>NW_021578011.1:0-226 GCF_001605985.2 Dendrobium catenatum
CTATGCACACATACACTTTTTACTTCTTTACTTATACGCAAAACGCTTTACCCTTCATCTATCACAAACACCATCCTTTAAAACCAACACTTTTCACTTTCAAAAATCATACTCTCTACTTTACAAAAAAAAAACTTCACATTTCCACCTACCAAAATATACAACCTTCATCTTTCCAAATAGCACATGAACGACAATATATTCATTAGTATCCAACATAGCAATA
>NW_021578012.1:0-221 GCF_001605985.2 Dendrobium catenatum
GTAAATACTGTAGCAGCTACTACAGTACCTGCGCTTTTACTGTAGATAGAGAGAGATCCGAACAGATCTATGTTAGATGACCGGATGCAATAATTTGCCCTTCAAATCCCGCTACTGCTAAATTGGGTCAAAGTTAATTTCTAGCATCAAGTCGTAATATTGTGGTCAAATATGACTATTTTATCATATTTTATAATATAGAATAATATAATATACTAAAC
>NW_021578013.1:0-272 GCF_001605985.2 Dendrobium catenatum
TCATTGTCCATTCTAGCATAACATTTAGCATTAATTTTAATTTCCGTATCAGTAAAAGCATCTTCCCTGCTTCTTTAAGCTCTTACAAGCAGTAAAGAATCCCTTCTCTGGCTTCAATCCTCCACTGACTGGATCCGTCCCAAAGCTCACAAGCACTCTTCCCCCTTCATAATTCCTTCTCTGAGTCTCAAAATAACTCAGAAATTGAGAAACTGTGGTGCTCGAATCATACGCATAGAACTGAAAATTCACGTAATCTATATACTCCCCAT
>NW_021578014.1:0-328 GCF_001605985.2 Dendrobium catenatum
CGTGCGAAGCAACAAAGTCGAACAGTGACGAGGAAGCCCAAGAAAAAGAGCGTAACTTAATCCTTTTCTCTATTCTTCCTTCTTTTATTTGATGCCATCACCGAATGGAGGTTACGGGGACGAAATGGCATGTCGTTTGGAAAGATCACGCGAAGTGGGGTCGGCTAGGAGGTATGTCTGTTGTTCCGATTCATTCATTTTTTTTATCATCCGCTTTTTATTTTTGTAGTTAACACCCAAATGAGGATGAGAGAAGAAAAATTAATATAAAACTTGCAAAAATCTTTAGATATTTAGAGGATTTTGGTGATCAAGAATCTTTGGTTGA
>NW_021578015.1:0-232 GCF_001605985.2 Dendrobium catenatum
TGTATGGTCTTTGTCTAGTACGATAGAAAGCGATCCCTTGTCATCTCAAGCATATTATCTATTGTTTAGTATGATCATCATCAATCATCATGTAAAATCGGATCAAAGAATTTTACCATAATTATTCTCCAAATTAAGGGATTAATATAGGCATGATTGCCATCTATTATTCAAGATGATGCAAATCATCCTGTACAATATGAACAAATTTTAAATTATAAAATATAGTATA
>NW_021578016.1:0-356 GCF_001605985.2 Dendrobium catenatum
GAGAAAAAATAATAATACCTACTCCTTAGCTTCACCCGAATTGCAAAGGCTATCATAATTCACAAGGCATGCCATCCACCACCTGAGTCAATTTCTCATTAACAAAGCGAAATCTATGCATCACTACCTCACTCTCCGAAGCCTAATTGAGGGAAATCATCAAAACAAGTACCCTTTAGTTAGGAGTGTCAATATTTGATATGACCCAAAACTTTAACTCAAATCCGACACAAAATTTTCACGTTCTGGTCAACCGAACCTGAATCGGGTCAGGTGTAGGTTAGGAAATTCGACCCGTTTGTAAAATCGGGTCGGGTTCGGGTTGACCCGGAAACCCAAAAAATGACCCGAATTGA
>NW_021578017.1:0-320 GCF_001605985.2 Dendrobium catenatum
ACTAGCAAATTTGTAGAAAGCTTAGTGCGCCCAAACAGTCATTTTCCACTATTTACTCTGATGTATAAATTGGTTTTTTTTATTTCTTAAAAATGTTGTCCACATTCAACTTCTACCCTCGATAATTATCCTACTTGGAGATATCAAATATTTAAGCTATTCACCGCTAATTGCATCTCATGAACTAATACATATCCTCCAAAACACCTTATCAGATACAACTTGCTCTCAATCCCCACTACACTCTTTGGCTTTTTATTGCCCAAATTCTTGTCGTCTTCTGCGCTATCTCTCCATCTATCCTACCTTACATCCTCAAT
>NW_021578018.1:0-332 GCF_001605985.2 Dendrobium catenatum
CTGTAATATAAATTTTATTCAATTATTCATGTATTAAGTTTATTTTTTTAAAAAAATTATTTATGTAATATATGTTCAACACACTATATCTCTCAAAATAATATCAATCTATATTTACCCAAACAAATCCTAGAAAGAACTAAGTTTTTTCCACAAATCAAACTATTTTTCATGCTTTCACAATAAAATAATACATAACACACACAAATCTTATATCTAATCACTAAAGGAACCCTAAACTTTCAACATAAGTCACTTAAATGAAAAAAACTACTAAAGGAAATAAATTTAACACAAAAACATTCAAAAAAAAATTTCAAATGCCCCTTACC
>NW_021578019.1:0-240 GCF_001605985.2 Dendrobium catenatum
AAAAGGATTTTAAGATACTTACTAGGAACTCAAAACATAGGAATTTGGTATCACAAGTTTAGCTCTTCATTTGAAATTATTGGTTATTCAGATTCTGACTTTGCAGGCTGTAGAGTGGATTGGAAAACCACTTCTGGAACATGTCAATTCATTAGAAATTCATTAGTTTCTTGGTCCAGTAGAAAACAAAATTCAGTAGCTCTATCTACTGCAGAAGCAGAATACATTGCATTAGGAAGT
>NW_021578020.1:0-218 GCF_001605985.2 Dendrobium catenatum
CGTGCTCGTCGCCGTCGGCTTCTCCCTATCTGCCCTTTTCTTCTTCTCCATCCACCATTTCTTAACCAAGCACCGCAAGTCGGAACCTCAAATCTACCTCACCAACCCCATGCCCCCTTTCCACTGCTCCAAGATCGACTAAAATCTCTGGAGCGTCGCCGTCGATGACAGCGCCCTTGACGTCTTTTACTGGCAGAGCATCAACGAACCCGCTCCCA
>NW_021578021.1:0-532 GCF_001605985.2 Dendrobium catenatum
GGTCTATCAATCTCCAACCAACGGTTCAACCAGTCTTTCAGTAGTATAACAGTAATAGATTCAATCATATGCACATTCATATAGAACAACAAATACAAATAGCTCAATTAAGGAGAACCCTTAAAATATTGTACAGTCGACAAAAATCCCAAACAGAGACAAAATACACAGTTTCAGAAAATTACCAAATTACCAGAAATCGGATAAAACATCATTTCAAAACTTTACTTGTACTGAAGCAATATTTTCCAATAGCCAGATAAGTTTTTATTCGATAAAAACACATTAGAATTCAAAATACCCGGTGCAAACTTTCCAGAAAATACTCAAAACGTGCAAAACCATCATTTCTAAAACATACCAAAAGTTACTTGGTAAAAGTTTCGTCAATACAAAGATATGCACGTTTTTCGGTAACAGAAACACAAAACTGAGTAGAAAAATACCAAAATACGAAATCTTCGAAATCAGAAATAGGATTCGGATTCCTTACTACGAGACAAACAAATCTTCCAACTGCGTCGTCGGACGA
>NW_021578022.1:0-296 GCF_001605985.2 Dendrobium catenatum
AAAAATTATTAAATAAATTTTAAATTAATATTATAGATAATATATATATATTTCATTCATTTTGAAATAACTTATTAAAAATTGAAAATTCATTCTGATATAATTTATTCAAGAATATCCTAACAACATTTTTACTCTAAATATTCAGCAAAACTAGCCGGCGAGTCTTCGCCGCCTCCACTTCGCAGCTATTCCGCGAAGAAAGCGTCCAATTTCCCAACGCTTAAATTCTCTCCTCCTTCCAGTACAAAACCATTTCTTGCTTCCAAAATCGCACAATCAGAAGCATATCAGCG
>NW_021578023.1:0-586 GCF_001605985.2 Dendrobium catenatum
TCTTAGCTATTCATTGGGTAAATTGGAATGAAAAAAATAATAGAACTTCTGAAATTTAACTTTTGTTCGCAGCCTATTGTTAACTTAGTTTTTTATTTTTGTTTTGGTTTTTTACTTTTGGGATATCTTTTTCCTACACTATCTTGTATCTTGTATGATGCAAGCAAAAATTTTGGAAAAAACCCCCAAATTTTCGCAAGCAAAAACTAGACCTTCCTAGGAAATAGAAACGACACAAAATTCCAAAAAAAACACCTTTTATATCATATAAAGACACTTACAACAAAGGACTCTTACAAACTTATTAAATAAAAATAAAACAACACATACGACTTCCTAAAATTGCATTTCTTCAATTGCTTTGAGAAGAAGGATATAAGTGACGTTGAACTTGCGGAGAGAAGAAGGAAATTATAAGCCGAGACGAAGAAGGCGTAACTCGCAAGTTATCCTAGAAGAAGAAGAAGAAGGGGATACATAGCTCGCAAGCTATCAAACAAAAACCGCATGTTTTCTTTCAAAAATCATCACCATAACATTTTACTAAAAACTCTCTAAACATCACATATTTATAGGATAAAAGGGT
>NW_021578024.1:0-1314 GCF_001605985.2 Dendrobium catenatum
CTTCAGTTAATATCCTTAATCATGCCACCCTAGAGAGTCTCTCCCTTGGTCACTTAAAGCTCACTTCAGATAAGATTATGCTGAAGGGTTTTAATGATCAAGGTCAGCGAGCTCTAGGTTCCATCACTTTGCCTTTGCGTTTTGGAGATCTTTTGACTGAGGCGAAGTTTCATGTTATTGAGGCAGATACCTCATACAAGGCTCTCTTAGGAAGGCCTTGGATACATGAATATGGAATGGTGCCCTCTACACTGCACCAATGCATGAAGTATATGAGGAATGACGTAGAGTTTTCCATCCTTGGAGACATTCAACCTTTTGCCGTGCATGAAGTCTCCATTTATGATGATGCCGAGCATTACATGCCTCGGAAAGCTCGTAGACTTCCCCCTGCCCAGTCACCAGTGATACCCACTAGTATTGTACAGGGTCCTATGCAATCACTTGCACAGGATCCTATACAACCACTAGCACAGGGTCCATCACAGGTTAGGATTGGGGTAGATGTTTCCACTGAAGACCTAGATGAATCTTTACGGTTTGTACTTAGACGTGATGTTCCCCCTGGTAGAGGTAGAGGATTGCGGGGTAGAGGTCGAGGTAGAGAGTCAGTTCGCCCTCCTAGGAATTTTGATACTCGAATCCCTCCTCCTTCACACTTATACACTTCCTCTTTGACTGTTGAGTCCGACTCTGATGATGAGATGATTGATGTTCCTCGTCATTCAGTTCCTTTGCCTGCCTTTAGTGTTGATCACAATTCCTATCCCATGTTTCATAGGAGTTTGATACCTCAGGGTGGTTTGATTGTTGATAGTGATTCAGACGACGACGGAGATGTCGGACGTCAGACTACTAGTCGACAATCCCTGTCTCGCCAGATGTACGGGATGAGAATTGAGGAATCTCCTCCTCAATCTTCCCCTACATCTTCCGCTAGTGTTCGTGGTGCACTACCCTTAGATAGGCGCTCTGTACAAGAGCTGCACACCCTCTATGTGCCACCACAATCTGCTTGGCATGCATCGTTGTTTCATAGTGTAGGTGTCCCACAGAATACTGACATACAGGATCCTGTGGAATCCACTGTGGATGATGAGATCATGCCAGTTCCCCGATACTTCTCCTCTGCTGTTGACAGCTTTGTTGAGCGAGGCATTGTCCCTTCGACTTGGTCAGGTAGACAGGCCCAACAGCAGGCCCGTATTTGGCGAACTGATTTTCCTCGAACTGGGCAGGGTATAGGCTTTTCTCAAGAGAATCAGTCCCCTTCTGCCAATATTCGTGTTGTTTCTCATTCTTATCCGGTCATTT
>NW_021578025.1:0-316 GCF_001605985.2 Dendrobium catenatum
ATTCAGATGGGAAAATTGCTAGATACAAAGCTCGTTTGGTTGCGCAAGGCTTCAATCAAGCACCCAGTTTGGACTATCAGGAGACTTTCAGTCTTGTGGCGAAGATGCCCACGGTTCGGGTCTTCATCCTCGTGCTCTTCATAATTCTTGGTCAATTGCTCAATTACATATTTTGAATGCATTTCTCCATGGCCATCTTACTGACCGTGTGTACATGAAGCAACCTCCGGGATTTGTTGATTCTCTTTATCCAGACCACGTATGCCGTCTTAAGAAAGCGATATGCGGCTTAAAGCAGTCACCTCGTCAATGATAC
>NW_021578026.1:0-672 GCF_001605985.2 Dendrobium catenatum
CACCTTGAATGCAAACTGGACGATTTAAAATTTGCTTCATCGTCCAGGACGATCTCACAATCGTCCCGGCCAATCAGTACAAATCAGAGGAAAATCGTCCAGAACATCGCCCTGAATTCAAGCTAGCCAATATTTATCGTCCAGAAGTAACTAAGGTTTTTGAACAGATCGGCCCGGCCGATCCTGAGATAGTCCATGACGATATGATTGTATCACTCATCCTTAATTACTTTCTTGATTTGTCTGATCAATTAAAGCATAATTATAAAATATCATCCAGGCCGATTACCGAAAATTCAGAATACCTTAATTGTTTATGGCGACAATTTCTTTCGGTTTTGAGCTTATCGTACTGGCCGATACACGTATCGTCCAGGACGATCGGTTAATGACGGCTGACTTAATTAAGAATCCCTGATAAGAATTTCTATTTTAAGTCAGATCATTCAGGACGATGTAAATACCTTAATTCCTGGGTTAATAGAATTTTCTTTCTTTCTTGTCTTTTTAGGGCCAATCTCCGTCCAGCCCAAGGAAAACTTTAACAATACAAATAGACTCAATAAGAGAAAAAAGTAAAGTACAGACTGACTCAATCCTAACCTACGCAATCTTGAACTGGCTTCGTTTGTTCTTCTGATCTTCGATTCCTGAAAAGTTAGAAGTAACATG
>NW_021578027.1:0-285 GCF_001605985.2 Dendrobium catenatum
CCCCTCTCAGTGATAAGAGAGAATTTTGAATTAAGACAAGTTGTTAGATCACTACAGGAAAATCACTTATTACCGGCGGAATTTTCCGGCGGCTTTCCGGCGGTCAATTTTCCGGCGGCTTTCCGGCGGCTTTTCGGCGGTTTATGACGTCTTATTTCCAACAAAAAATTCTGGCAGCTTTCCGACGGCTTTCCGGCGGCTTTCCGGCGGTTTTCCGACGGCTAATTTCCCCGCAAAATTTTGCGAAAGCTAATTTCCCGCAAAATTTTCCCGCGGTATTTTCCG
>NW_021578028.1:0-577 GCF_001605985.2 Dendrobium catenatum
TACAAAAACACAAATCTGAGCACCATTTGACAAAACCACAAAATCTTCGAAAACAGAAGTAGGGTTCGGAGTCCTTACAACGAGAAAAAAAATATCCAACAGCAACGAACGACGAAAATCGCTCCGCGGTCCCCGAAATCAAACTTCTTCCTTTGCTTTTCCACTCTTTCTCTCTCTTCAAAATATCTGATATTTTAAAATGATTTTCTCTCTCCTCAAAACGAGCTGATTTTCTTATAACATTAGTCTGATCGGCCCGGCCGATCGCCAAATCGTCCCGGGACGATCAGACCAAAATAGATCATCCTGGACGGTTCTCAGAACTAGTTTCAGGCCGATATTTTGAACAGTACAGATCGGCATGGACGATCTCACTATCGTCCTGGACGATCCTGGGAGGAAAATCCTAGCTAGAGAGGAACAGTAAGGGAACGAGGTCTCACAATCTCCCCACCTTAGAAAAATGTCGTCCCGACATTTTCCTATAGGTACGAGACAAAAACAACGCAAAACAAATCGATCCAAATCCAAATCCAAATGAAAACTCGTCGAAATCCAAACAAACACACAATGCAAT
>NW_021578029.1:0-381 GCF_001605985.2 Dendrobium catenatum
CTAAATGCATTGATATCCTGAATCAGGTATGGGTTTGGGATAAAGCTATAACTAAATGGCCCACTTTTGCAAATGTGGACATGCTGGAAGGAATGAAAGTTTCTCATTTAAAAACTCCTGATGGAATATGAGAGAAAGTTAGGATAATAAACTTGTTTGGGGAGATTTTGGGGGGAGTGATTTGAAATATTCCTATCCAAGAGAATGAAGATGAAGATGATATGGAGCTCATCAAGAAGCTAATTGGTAGATCGATATCTTCTATTGTGTATGAAGAGGGGTTCATGATGGTGGAAGATTTGATTAATACTATTTACAAGCTCAAGCTGAATCTAAGAGTAAAACAACTTTTGTGGAAGTTATATAGAGTGATTATTCCTA
>NW_021578030.1:0-213 GCF_001605985.2 Dendrobium catenatum
ACTTGTAGGTGATTTGAAAAGTGAAGCTCAAATATATATTCAAAAGATAAAAATAAGTGATTTATAGTAAAATGTATGTGTTAAATTTTGAAATGTGTAGAAAGGTATTTTGTAGTGAAAATTGTGGAGTGTGAATTTTAGAAGTGTATGTATTTTGAAAGTTTAAAGATGTATAGAAAAAGTAAGGTATAAGTGTGTGATTTTGAAAAGTGA
>NW_021578031.1:0-208 GCF_001605985.2 Dendrobium catenatum
GAGCTCTGGGGAATCGTTCGAAAACGCTGGGATCGTCTCTCAAGCTCTAGGGAGTACCAACCTATTCAGCCTCCTCCCGTGAGCTCGGATGGCCAGGATTGAATCGGAGGAGGTCTCTGATTGATGCCAAGTGGAAAGGGGCACCATTCCAGAGAACTCGTGAGCCTCAAGCCGGCGAGCCACAACCTTTGGAAGGCTTTTGGTCAGG
>NW_021578032.1:0-525 GCF_001605985.2 Dendrobium catenatum
TTCTACGCACTTGACGTCAGATTCATCTCAACTGAACTACTCGGAGCCATACAGTGGGTCATCTCAGGTAGTCGTTGGCAATGGACAACATCTTCCAATTCAAAACACTGGTCGTGGACTCCTTCCTACACCATCAGGTAACCTTCTTCTTCATAAAGTTCATCACGTTCCAAATTTATCCTTCAACCTTCTTTCAGTTCATCAGCTAGCCACTGATAACAATTGTGTAATTTCCTTCTCCTCAAATGGCTACCAAATAAAGGATTTGAAGACTCATCGTCTTCTACTGCAAGGCCCATGTCATAATGGTCTTTACAGAATCCATTCGCCAGCTCAAACTTCACATCTAGCGCTAATTTCTGCTCAAATAATTCCGGATCTGTGGCATAGTCGCCTTGGGCATCCGGCTGCTGCTACTCTACGTTTTCTAGCAAATAAACATTCTGCTATTTGTAATTCTTCACTTCAAACCTGTAACACATGCTGTCTCGCTAAAAGCAGACGATTACCTTTCTCTAATTCCAT
>NW_021578033.1:0-1839 GCF_001605985.2 Dendrobium catenatum
AGTAAGAATTTTCCTTTTTCAATTTGTTCAAATGAATTGAGGAGGCAATGGACTAAATTTGGAGGGTTTCATTTAACTTCTCTCAGATTGGATTGGCTCCTATGTTCGTTCGAATCATCTGAATCAATGGAGGAAGTTCTTAACGGAGGACCTTGGTATGTTGGAGGCTTTGTTATTGGCTTAGATAAATGGTCACCCAACTTCTCTCCTATCTCCATGGAGGGGGTTTCTTCTCCATTTGGGTTCATCTCCCTCATTTGTCTCTTCATTGCTGGGATGAAACCAACATTACTAGAATAGTTTCTAGTATTAAGATTCCTTTATTATTAAATGGAAACATGTTTAGATGGGGAAGAAGGGATTGCTAGAGCTTGAATTTGAGTTAAATTGAATTCTAAGCTACCTTGTGGTATTTGGGTTGAAGGTTTAAATGGAAGATTTTTTCAGAAATTTGAATATGAAAATCTTTCATCTCGTTGTTTTAAATGTGGGAGAATTGGATATATAGACTATGTATGTCCAAATGTCTCTCAATCATTGAATATGGCTGTTAAGGAAATTCCTAAAAGTTCTTCTCAAGATGGTTCTTATGGTCCATGGATGCATGTTAAGTTCAAGAACAAAAGAAGGCATAAAATTCTCTCTAAAAGTAATCCTAGTTCTGGTAGGATTACTATTGAAGATAAAGGACAAGATGGTCTGGCTAAAGCAGTTAAAATCTCATCATATCTTGTTCATAGTCCTGACAATAATCCAAATAAATGTTGTCAGGATAATGCTAATGAATCAATTGCTGATCAAGCCATACCATTTCCGGATTCTGCTAATTCAAAAATTGATTCACGGTTCCTGGAAGGAGTTAAGAATGCTCAAAATCAAGATGGAGGAGTGGAATCAGCTAATATTCAAATTTCAAAATTTGAATTGTTAAAGGAATTGAATCAGGATATTGGAGTGGAAGCTGTTACTCGGTATAAGGCTGAACCAAATGTTGTTACATCTGCTATTAATACCGAGAATTATGGTAGAACGGATGCTCTGTTAAGTGAAATGAGGGGATTTAGTTTTGTTGAAACTGAATTTGTTACTCCCCCATCATCTGATTTGGTTGTTGAGCCATTGGTAGTTCAAAATTAAAAACTTGAATTCAATCTTACGCAAAGTTGGGTGTAGAAGAATATGTTGTTAGGTCTTAAAATGTTTTTGTTGTTGATCCTTTGGATACTTCATATAATCCCGTGGATCATCCTTTGTTTGAGGTACCGTTGAAAGCTCAAAATTCAAATTTTGAACTCAAACTTAAACAAATATTTGATGACGGAGAGGATGTTGTTAATACAATAATAGAATTGGTTGTTGTACCAGATTTTCCTTCATCTGACTTTGTGTCTGAGTCAAAGGGAGTTAATGAACCAAATTCTTTATAGCCTTCAAATATTGCTATGTGAACTATTGAAATGGAGGCTACTATTGATGGAACAGGAGGTGTTTGTGGGGAAATTATTACTTCTACATCTGAGATTAATTTATATTTTAAAATGGTTGTATTAATGAAGGGAATAACTGATTCTTTCAAGGAGAATGGTTCTAATGGTTTTAAGCATTAATTATTCAAAGAACTAAAAACCTTAGGACCAGTGAAAGATCTACCTAGAAGAAAAATGTCTAATATTAGAATGAAGTGAAAGTTCATTTGGGATGTTAGGCCCTATGAACCAGCCCAAAGCTAATTAAAAGAGAGAGGTAAATTGTAAAAAAAATTCTTTCAATCAGAACCAATATCACCACAAAGAAAACCAAATACGGAAATTAAATGCGGAAGTAATAAAGGAAAGAACA
>NW_021578034.1:0-267 GCF_001605985.2 Dendrobium catenatum
AACCTTGCTATTTCATTCCAAAAGAATCGATCCAGAAGCTTCCCAATACTCAATAAAAGGAGAACATATCATAGCCATTTAATATGGTTCATATTTTATCAGCACTAAGGATGATGAACCACTAGATGAAACATTGTAAATAAAATAGAAAAATGTGTATAAATAAATCAATTCAGATTCAAAATCTTATGACAGATTTTTATAGACTTAAAGGCATGAACTCATTATTAAGGTTTGTTCCTCTCTTAAATAAATGATAGCAGCGTT
>NW_021578035.1:0-225 GCF_001605985.2 Dendrobium catenatum
TGTATTGTTGTCACCTTCAACATGATGTTTAACAACCACTTTCTATTTCCAAAATATTTCCTCCTGAGCTTGTAATTTATAAAGCCCATCTTTAGCCTCTCTCAAAAGACAAAAGTTAGCCTCAAAAGAAATAATTGGCATTGAGACTCCTGGCAATTAACTTTATCATCTGCAATTAAAATGTCAGAAAAAAAATATTCTTAAACACATTATGATTCCACCAAT
>NW_021578036.1:0-319 GCF_001605985.2 Dendrobium catenatum
AATCTCAAATAATTTAGGCATTAAATGCGAAAAAAAAGACTTTCGATGTTGGATCACCATGTTTTCTCTTTCGCCTTAAATTCTCTTGCATATCTTTCTTATAGCTGCCATTGGCTATTGTCTTTGCTTGTCCAACAATCATTTGGGTGGCTTAGGCTTCGTTAGAGACTGCTTTCTTATTATTTTTTAAAGCAGTTTTTTAATACAAAATTTTTTGAATTAGAAATTTTGTATTAAAAAATTGCTTTTAAAAGCAATAAAAAGGTGTCCCAAACTAATCCTAAGACCATCCATAGAGAGCTCTTTTTGCAAGTAATCA
>NW_021578037.1:0-320 GCF_001605985.2 Dendrobium catenatum
CCGGTCCGCTGCAGACGTCGAGAACGGGATTGGAGTTAGAAATTTTATACCTTGAAGACCCGGCGGTGGAGGCTCGTGGACCGAGGCAAGAGGCACGGTCGGCTCGTGGATTGCGGCAAGGGAGGGGCATGTATTATTATTATTATTATTATAAAAAAGTAATTTTTAATTAATTATAATTAATTACTTTTTTTTAATAATTAATTATGATTATTATAATTAAAATAATTAATTACACTTAATTTTAATTAATAATAACCAATTAAAATTAAAATAATAAATTTTAATTAATTTTAACTGATTATAATTAATTATTAATC
>NW_021578038.1:0-295 GCF_001605985.2 Dendrobium catenatum
CTTCAACGGGAAATCCAACAGCTGCAACAACGGTTAGCTTTTTTTGAACAAAAAGACCCAGTTGAACGGCAAGAAGAGGAGGAAGAACTCAATCCTTTTCACCAAGATCGCTCTAGTGACGATGAGGTGATTAGGAGACCACAAGATCCAGTCCGAAAAGGCCCGCGCGATGATTGTGGAGTCAAAATTGACCTTCCGGAATTTGATGGCAGATTAGATCCTGACGAGTTCTTGAACTGGCTTCACACGGTGGAGCGTGTTATTGAATTCAAAGAAATACCCCAGGATCGTATTG
>NW_021578039.1:0-415 GCF_001605985.2 Dendrobium catenatum
TGATTTCACTAGTGCCTTCGTATATGGTGTGTAATTCATCCCAAACTTCCTTACCGATAGTGCACGTGGATACTAACATAAAATCTTCAGAATTTAAAGCACAGAAAAAGTAATTTAAAGACTTCGCATTCAATTGAGTATTAAGTTGTTCTTCCCTGTTCCATTGACTAAAAGAAATATCAGTTTTAATTCCATTAATAATACGTGATGGTGATTAATAACCAGTTAAAATCATATGCCACATACGAAAATTAATCGATTGCAAAAAAATAGACATGCAAATTTTCTAAAAATCAAATGTAATATTTTCAAACAATGGTGGTGTAGTGATTGAATATCCTTCCGCAATATTACGATTTGAAAAATTAGCCATGGATCAAATTCAAAAGCTTTTAAAAACTTATTTTATGAAAAC
>NW_021578040.1:0-336 GCF_001605985.2 Dendrobium catenatum
GAGAGATGGCTTCGGTCACCTGACCCAATAATTTGTCCATCACAGCCTCTTAGCTTAGCGAAGGGAGGAAGACGAAGAGAGAAGTAGAAGATCGGGGAAGGAGATAAGGTAGAGGTGGAACACTAAAGCTGAAAAAGCGAAGCCCAAGCTTCTTTAGCGACACGTTCACAATTCTTCATGCGAAGCCAGAGCTCCCATCGTGATTTTCGATCCGACATGAGAAGAACGCGAATAAGCTCTTTTTATAGTTTCTTTGCGATGGACAGGAGTGGGAGGGGAATCGGAAGAGGCATGAAACGCTCGGACATTTTGTGAAGGTTTTTTTTTTCGTTTTTT
>NW_021578041.1:0-365 GCF_001605985.2 Dendrobium catenatum
AGTCTTCTTGTTATCCTGAGTAATTTGTGATCTCCCTAAAATATTAGTACTCACAGACAAGAGAAGAAATAAAAAATATTCAATGAATAATAATTCAGTCGATTTTATTTATCATCATGAAAATCTCAGACTAGGGGTCATGGACTACAACACTAATGTGGAGAAAGTTACCTAAATATTCCTTTATTATTTCTACACATTATTTTTTAATATAGGAAGTAATACTAGATTGGTCTTATTTTACTCTCAAGATGGACAAAAAGAATTAGAAAGTCTCTTTGTGGTAGGTATATATGAAAGTTAGGATGAAAGAAAGTTGAGTTGAAATAAATAAGGGATTGACAGAAAATTGAAGATCACCCTGA
>NW_021578042.1:0-291 GCF_001605985.2 Dendrobium catenatum
CCTTATAGTCCAAAGCTGATCCAAGTCTTTGCTCACACAAGTATGAGTTCAAGTTCAATTAAAGCTCAAATCAAGTTTGAGCGTAGTCCTTTGTAGTTCATCAAGTTTGAGCATAGTCCTTTAAGTTTGAGCGTAGTCCTTTGTAGTTCATCAAGCTCTTGTGTTCAATGTCTTGTTCAAGTTCGATGTCCACAAGTTTTAAGTTCAAATTTAAGTTCAAGTGTATTTAGTTCATTTTGATTTGAGTTATGAGTATAGTTCCAAGTCCTTGATTGTTCAAATGTGTCCACA
>NW_021578043.1:0-1744 GCF_001605985.2 Dendrobium catenatum
ACCACGCAGTTGCACTTGCACGATTTCATCGGAAGGACAAACTACGGGGAGGTCTACGCTCTCCTTAGGTGGTTGATTGTCATTTTCTGAATGAGAATTTGAATCCGAAAAGTCTATCACGACGGGATTCCCTTGAAAGTTAATTTCAGGGGTATCACCATCTAATAAGACATCAAATTCATCTTCTCCTTGAAGGGTCAAATCCAGAGAGCTGAGTTTTTGAACTTCTTAATATTCCTCAGCTAGCTCCGTGTTATTTTCAATAGAAGAGTCATTTAAAATTTCATTCTCAATACTAATCATCAAAATATTTGCAGAAGGATCTTTCTTTTTATTTAATTTTCGACCCTTTGTCTTTGATGGGGCAAAGTAAAAGTCAGATAACTTTAGTGGGGATAGTGGTTTTGAGCCACCATCCACCACTTGTACACATCTCTCATCAACAAATTTCCTCTCTACAGAAGGTTCACTCTTTTCATTTGTATTTGATACAGTAGTTTTTATAACTACTGGAGAGGAAATCGTCCCAAAGTCCTCCTGCGATGCCCCCAGCTCAACCTCCCTGATCGGGCCCCGAGCTCTCATCGGTAACATTTGAGAAAGACGAAAAGATTGGTTAATCGACTTTTTAAATGCCCGGGATAGTGCTATATCCCAACCATCTTCAATGGAAAAAGAAAGATTAGAATTATTATATAAGATGGATTTGACAGATCCCTGATCCGGATTGACCAAGTACTCATTTGGAATTATTATGTTACCTTGACGGAAGTTTCTTTCAAGCCAGTCCATGAAAAAAAGCAGTCCTCGATTGTATGGCCAAACATGCGGTGATAAGCGCAAAAATTTGGGTGATCCCCCTTATTTGCCTCCTCCGGCTTCTTGGCCTCTAGCAATCGGAAGTCTGGCTTCTTTTGGAGACTCTTGAAAATTTTCCTTACCGATTCTCTTTTAAAGGGATAAGGACGAGCCAATTTCTCTTTAATAGTCATCGGGTAAGGTCCTCTAGTGGGTTGAGAAGTTACCTGAAATGGTTGAGATTTCTGAATTTGTTGATTGGTAGGATTACTTGATTGAATGTTGACCGGCTTCTTTCCCTTGTCGACTGCTGAAACCGTTGCTGCCCTCTTTTCAAAGGATTTTAACGGTTTACTAACCTTCTTATCTTCAGTAGAATTCTTCAAGAATGGCATTTTGGAAGCCTCTTCTTATAGATTACTAGCTTTATTAAGAAGCTTCTCGATGGTTTTGATTGTAAACCCCTTTAACAGGAAAGTAATAGGCCCGTGGATATTCTTTAGAAGAATCTCCACTGCTTGTTGCTCTTGCAGTTGGGGTTCACATTTCATCGAGAGGTTTCGTCACCTCAAGATGTAGTCGACTAAAGACTCGCCCAATTTTTGCTTTTCGATGATGAGATCACCAAAGGTTACACGTTGTTGAGCTCCTGAGAATCTCTTTAAAAAGAGACCCTCGAGCTCTGTGAAGGTTTTTACAGAACCATTTGGTAAATCTGCGTACCACTCAAAAGCAATACCGGACAAACTACTCACAAACTTATGAAAGAGTAGAGCATCCGACCCTCCTGCATTGCAACAGCTTGCTCAGAAATGGGCCAGATGCTGTTTTGGGTTTTCTAAGCCGCTAAAAACTTTGAAAGAAGGTGACACAAAACCCTTTGGATAAGGAACCAAATCATATTCCTCAGGGTAGGGTCTACCCTTTGGAATAGATACAGTTCCTT
>NW_021578044.1:0-372 GCF_001605985.2 Dendrobium catenatum
TAATTAAGGATGATTGATACGATCATATCTTCCTGGTCAATCGCAGGATCGGCCAGGACGATCTATTCAAAAACCTTGGTTACTTCATGACGATCAATATCGGCTAGCTCAAATTCAGGGTGATGCTCTGGATGATTTTCCTCTGATTTGAACTGATCGGCTAGGACGATCGTGAGATTGGCCTGGATGATCAAGCCAATTTTCAATCGTCCAGTTTTGCATCCAGGGAGATACTCTGGATGATCTTCTGAGTTTTGTACTGATCGGCCAGGCTGATGTCCATATCGGCCTGGACGATAATGTGGGAAACTTGCAATTAATGAGCTCCTTTGAAGCTCTTCTATTTAAGAACTCTTGTTCAACATTTTGCAA
>NW_021578045.1:0-224 GCF_001605985.2 Dendrobium catenatum
TCACTTAAGTAGATTTTGCTTAAGAAACACCTAGGGGTAGAATTGACATTTCTAACCTTCCAAAATTTATAATTCTTAAAATACTCATAATTAAATATAGGTTCTATATATGAAAACGATCAGAATTTTGCGCTCTATTTTCTAAAATTATTCCCGTCGAAATCTGACAACTTCGAATTTTTCACTTAACCTCGTCGCGACGCTTCGAAAAGCGTGCGAGGTCT
>NW_021578046.1:0-284 GCF_001605985.2 Dendrobium catenatum
AGTTTCAAATACCAGATCAAACCTGTTCAACCCATTCCCAGGACCTGGGTCAATTTGGTTGACCAAGTTAACACAGTTGACCTAAAAGGCCCTTTAAGGGTCTAAATAGGTGTTTTGGCCTAAATGATTTCTCTAGGCCATGGAACCATTCCCATTGGCCTTGAAATGTCATTTCAAATCTGTTGAGCCCAAACCCAGACCCTAGGTTGACCTGGTTGACCAAGTCAACCCAGGTTGACCAAACAAATCTTTAAGGGTTTAAATAGGGATTTTGATCGAATTGA
>NW_021578047.1:0-309 GCF_001605985.2 Dendrobium catenatum
AATTTCGGGTTGACGGGTCAACCCGAACCCGACCTGATTTTTGAAATTGGTAGAATTATTGAACCTGAGTTTCGGGTTCGGGTCAACCCAAACCCAAAATTTTCAGGTCGAGTTCGGGTCGGGTTTTCGGATCGGGTCCAATATTGACACCCCTATATATAATAATAATAACAACATCAAGCCTTCATATCATTATGTAGGTTCTGTTACATGAATTCTTTTTACTTATTGTGTTTGATTAAGAGTCAAATTTTTATTTATGTCTACAAAAAAATATAATTTCTAATATTTTATAACCAAGTGTTTTTA
>NW_021578048.1:0-215 GCF_001605985.2 Dendrobium catenatum
CAAGGAACTTAGGGGTATTTAGTGAGAAGTGCTCCAGGAACCATATCTGCAAAAGAAAAAGTAAAATAATATTAGCTAATAAATTATAAAATGAATTAATTATTAGAATTAAACTTAAATGATCTTAGCACTAACAAATAGGAGAGGTATAAAAAAATTTATATAACCAAGTGGCTTCTCCATAGCAAACTTAGTGGCAATTTTATTGAACTCAT
>NW_021578049.1:0-369 GCF_001605985.2 Dendrobium catenatum
AGTGGAGGCAAGGTTACACTTGGAGATAATACCACATAGAAAGTGGTTGGATCAGGTAGATTAGAAATTTTAAAAAACTTTTTCATAGACAATGTGTTATTAGTTGAAGGCTTAAAGCATAATTTATTAAGTATAAGTCAGCTATGTGATAAGGAATATAATGTAAAATTTTTACCTACTAGCTGCATATTAAGGCTAAATGGGAAAGAAGTTTTAAATGGAAAAAGAGTAAACAATATTTATATGCTAGATTTATATTGTATTCAATCTCCTACTGCTTTTTGTTTGAAAATTGTTTCTGATGAATCATGGCTTTGGCATAGGAAACTTTGTCATTCTAGTATAAAAAACCTTAGGAGAATTACCCAA
>NW_021578050.1:0-360 GCF_001605985.2 Dendrobium catenatum
CTAGTACAGTTAACATTAATAAGAAGAGGGGAATGATTGGAAAGGGTACGACTTAAATGCACCACCTTAGTAGCATTAAAAACATTAACCCAAGCATTGTTAAAAAGAACTCTGTCAAGCCGTTGCCAAAGATGACCCCTATTCCACGTAAATTTGTTGTCAATAAAACCAATGTCAATAAGATTACAGTTCATAATCATGTCATTGAAGTCCTCCATAGATTGATAAATAGGATGAGATCCTCCAACACGCTCGGAAGGAGTGGTAATAGAATTAAAGTCACCACCCACCAACCAAGGTAAAGAGGAAATACTATGAAAATCCTCAATTTGTTCCCACAAAGCTTTTCTACCAAAACGA
>NW_021578051.1:0-245 GCF_001605985.2 Dendrobium catenatum
AACCCTCTCCCTAATATATTTAATCATTAAAAATATTGATCATCATAAAACATTTTAAAAATTAATAAAAAATAATAGCAAAATAATAACAAAATAGTGATTTCTTTTTCCGACATTTGAATCATTAAGACAAATTCATATATACATCACATACTTAAGCATCGAATGTAAGACCTCTTGATTAGTAGTGAAAACTCACATCAAAAAGAGAAATTATTCTGTGCGGAGTCCAAATGAGAAGAAAC
>NW_021578052.1:0-241 GCF_001605985.2 Dendrobium catenatum
TACGTGGAAAACCCTTGAAACGTCTTAGCATTGTACAAAGATCCAGCACACAAGCAGATAAGTGAGAGGGTGTACCATTCATAAGAGACACCAGAGTCTTTACGTGGAAAACCCCCAAAAGGGGGGAAAAACCACGGGGCCTGGCCCAGTTTGAATGAACCTCTCACTTATCTGCTAATTGTGTGCTGAATCTTCGTACAATGCTAAGACGTTAAACCATATATTTCTCTACCGCCGCAAA
>NW_021578053.1:0-202 GCF_001605985.2 Dendrobium catenatum
TGCCGAACTTCCATCTGATCCTTGCTCATCACTAGATTTCAACCCGATAGTTGATTATTGTAATCTAATCGTCCTCAAATTCAAGGACGAATCAATCATTTGTAATATATTCAAACACTAGTGTACTCATTTCAACTGAGTGTTACCCTATACTTTTTCCTTTTTGGGTTTTTCGCATATTTTTTTTTTGTTGTTTCTCTCT
>NW_021578054.1:0-327 GCF_001605985.2 Dendrobium catenatum
ATCATCTGAGGATGAATGTATAAGTTCATCTGGATGAACAGTACGAAGCATGAGTCCAGAGAACATCATTCTGGGATGAACATGGTATAATCGTCTGGATAATTAGTTCAAGTCATGGGTCCAGAGGACATCTTCCTGGGATGAATAAGATAATTCGTCTAGACGAATAGTTCAAATTGAGAAATCAGTGGACATCGTCTAGGGATGAATGGGATAATTCGTCTGGACAAACAATTCAAAGTGAGAAATCAGAGGACATCGTCTAAGGATGAATGAGACAATTCGTTTGGACGAACAGTTCAAAGTGAGAAATCAGAAGACATCGTC
>NW_021578055.1:0-214 GCF_001605985.2 Dendrobium catenatum
ATTGCAAAAGACAATCATATTTAAAGGAAGAAGAATATTTTCCTTTTAGCATTCTAAAAGGATATAATCAACCATCTTTAAATCTTTTTACAACTCTTTATAGTTTACAACACAATCTACCTATACCATAAGTCTACAACTTCTCATTTACAAATTTACATTAACATCTACACCAAGGTATATTCTACTTTCTATAGAAAAATAAAAAAGCAAT
>NW_021578056.1:0-271 GCF_001605985.2 Dendrobium catenatum
TAGGATAGTATCTCCTAGATATGGAAAACTAAAAATTGAATGACATAGTAGCTCCCAAGCAGATGGAATTTATACTATACTAGGATAGAATCTCCTAGATAAGACAGTTTGATATTTGAATTGGATAGATTCTCTCAATTAGATGTGATTTATACGTAACAAGGATATTGACTCCTATACAAGAAAGAGAAAATACTGAATAATATAGAGGCTATCAAGTAAATAGGATTTGTATTGACTAGGATAGCATATCCTAGATAAGAATGATTGA
>NW_021578057.1:0-1281 GCF_001605985.2 Dendrobium catenatum
GATCTGGCGGCAGATTTTTGCTGAATTGAGCCGATCGCCCTGGTCGATACAAAATTATCCAGGACGATGTGTTTTGCAAAAAGACGGCTGCTTTAATGAGGATGCCCTAATTAGGGTTTCTACTTTTGTCAGATCGTCTAGGATGATATAAATATCATCCCGGATGATATAAATATCGTCCCAAACAATGTTACCAAAAATATAAATCTTTTAGGGCACAACAGAAAATCTTCCAAGTTACAAATCATCAGATGTCATACCAAATACAACAGACTCAAGAAAGGAAAAAAGATTACAAACTGACAAAGACCTAGTCTACCCAATCTTGAGCTGGTTCCAAAGTGTAGTCTGATCGTGTGGACCTGAAACGTTAGCACATAAGGCAATCGTAAAGAAATAAGGAATGCTTGATATCATCAAAATCATAAACCATAGATCCACAACAATCTTCCCCTTTTTGATGATGACAAACAATTCAATTTGAATTTTCAAAAAGAATAATTTCTCCTAATCTCCCCCTCACTAGAATAACACTTTTAAAAAATAGGGGAGATGAAGATATTTTTGTTGTTTTTAATTTTTTGAAAATAAGATACAAATATGATAACAATACAAAAATTCAACAATACGTTCTCCCCCTTTGACATTATCAAAAAGAGAGGATGCACAAACAAAAATAAAATGAATAAAAGAAAAAAAGAAAACGTTCCTTGATCTAGTGAAAAAAAAAATATTCTTAAAATAAGAAAGTTACATCTTGATTTTAATCAAAAACTTAGTAGAATTGAATTGACAACGCATAATCCAGAAGAAGTAAGAAATTCATAAATTATTAATCCAAGCTCAAGTTCTTTTAAAGGCTAAAAAAACTTTTAAATTCAATATCCAAATCAAACAATAAACGAGAAAAAGAAATATTAATTTTTCAAAACTCCTTTCATAAAGCATATCTAATAGAAGATCAATGCACAAATTATTGAATCAGGAATCAAGATTTTCAAGCACAAGTTTCGAACATATCAAGGATTTTCTTAAGTTTTTAGTAGTATAAGAAAAAAATAAGCATATTTTTTTGTGGGCTGATTTTATGCCCTTTATCACTTGAATAGCTCTTTGAGCATCTTTTGATTTTATGTGTATATTTTTTTTTTATTATTTGGCGTCATTGCGCATCTTTTGATTTGACATCATTGGCCACTTTTTTTTTTAAATATGCTTTCTTTCTTATATTTTTAAAACTAAATTAAACCCAAATTATTGACAACACGAACAACTTGATTA
>NW_021578058.1:0-364 GCF_001605985.2 Dendrobium catenatum
TAGATAGGATCAGTTGCTGCACATTCTTACCATCCAGAAAGTTGCAGTTCGCAAAAGTAGGCAAACGATTAATGCATCGATCAAGCATCCAAGTGTCATTCAGAATATTGATTTTATCTCCCTTCCCCACCTTCCAACGCACCGCCATCCTCAGATTACTCCCACCATCCACCAGAATTTTCCAGGCATTTGAACTAATGCTCCTTTGTGTTCCATTCATTACATTGCACCATATTTCCTTTCCATGACACGGTGAAGCAAAGATTAAGGCTTCTGAATATAGTTCCATGTCACCTTGAATCTTAAAGATCTGATTGTCTGTATAGAAGAATGTAATCCCAATCCTCCCAAACTTCTTGGTTTG
>NW_021578059.1:0-250 GCF_001605985.2 Dendrobium catenatum
TGACTTGGTCAAATTGACCAAGTCAGACCCCAAGACCATCTCCAATAGACTCATTGGGTCGAGTCGAGTCTGTTGAGCCCGGGCTTGGACCCTGAGTCAACCCAGTTGACCAAGTCAACCAGGGTTGACTAGTTTTAACCCTTTAAGCCTAAAATCCATTTCAAATCAATTTCATGGCATCCAAGGCTCAAATCCACGTCCAATTGGACATGACTGACTAGGTTGACCAAGCCAATCATTGACTTGGTCA
>NW_021578060.1:0-237 GCF_001605985.2 Dendrobium catenatum
AGGCTATGTGCTGAATGTGAATGTTTCCTGCAGCGAGGTGTTGTCTGATGAACTGATAATTAATCTCTATATGTTTGGTCCGGGCATGAAACACCGGATTTTTGGCTATTGCTATGGCGGAAAGATTAACGCAGTGAATAAGAGTAGATGAGGACTGGTGTAGCTGTAGCTCGGATGCTAGCCGACGAAGCCAGAGAATCTCGGAAACGGAGGCGGAGAGAGCTCGATACTCGGCCT
>NW_021578061.1:0-1109 GCF_001605985.2 Dendrobium catenatum
ACTTTGTATAACTTATGAGGGGACTAATGAGGTTAAGCAAACAAGACTTAATATCTTGTTACATGATTATGAATTATTTCTCATGAAACCAAATGAATCTATTTCTGATATGTACACAAGATTCATACAAATTATCACCTCTTTGCATGCACTTAGTAGGGAACTAATGAATGCTGAAATGGTTAATAAGATTCTTCATTGTTTACCTACTGCTTATGATGCTAAAATTACTGCAATTACAGAGTCTAAAGATCTAAACATTTATTCTATCGACAATCTCTTGGTTCACTCATTGCTTACGAGCAAGGGTTAGTCAAAGAAAGATTGATGCACGTGAACCATGAAAGGAGAAGAATATAGCACTAATAGTGGAAGAGACTGAGAGTGAACACTCACAACCTGAGGATGAAGATGATATTGCATTAATGACTAAACAATTCAGAAGTTTTCTGAAGAGGAAGCAGAAGAGACGCCAGCAATGGAATAGAGGTAAGTTTAACAGAAATGATAAGGTTTCTAATGAAGTGATTTGCTATGAATGTAGGAAATCAGGTCATATCAAGACTGATTGCCCAAAACTCAAAGCCACTCCTAACAAGGAGAAGGTAGAGGAAAAACCAACTGTAAAGAAGGGCAAGAAGAAGTTTCAAAGAGCTTTTTGGGCTGACTCAGCTTCAGATTCATCAGAGACTAAAAAGGAAGAAGAAGTCACCAATCTTTGCTTGATGGCAGATAATCTTGATCAATCAGATCAAGAAGAGGTATATGACTTAAGTTATGATGAATTATTTGAAGTTTCTGAACACATGCATGATGCATATAGAAAAATGAAAAGATGCATGCTAGTGTAAGTTAAGAATTGGAAAAACTTAAGAAAGAACATGAAATCCTTAGGAAGGATCTTGCTTTAATAGATGACAATCACATGAAATTACTTGATGAATATGATGATCTGAATAAAAATCATGAGATTTTAAAATCATCCTATGCTGATCTTGAAAAAGAATTTAAAATTTAAAGGATGAATCAGAGAGAAAAATATATTGAATCAATTATACAAATAGAATCTTGGAAGACATGAATTCATTTTATAAGTTGACAATAAAAGC
>NW_021578062.1:0-233 GCF_001605985.2 Dendrobium catenatum
AAGTTTTCAGAGTTAATTAAGGGTTTAATTTAGATGTAATGAGATTTAGGCCTTTATTTTGAATTTTAAGGATTGTAAGTTTAATTTTGAGGTTGATTAGAATTGATTGAAATTGATTTAGATTTTTATGTATTTTATTTGATTTATTTGGATTTATTAAAATAAAAGAAAAAGATCCTTAATGAAGGATCTCCTAAATCTACTAGTTGTTATAAGGTCAATTAATGTCAAAT
>NW_021578063.1:0-489 GCF_001605985.2 Dendrobium catenatum
CTCCACCACCCTCTTTCAAAACCAGTCGGCCACCCCTTCCTTTTTTCAAGCCGCCTGCAAAGGCCTAACCCTCCCTCTTAGTCGTCGGCCCCACATCAAACCCTAACCCTATTCCCTAGATAGCCGCCGGCAACCTCCCTCTGCCATTGGCTCCACAAGTTTCATCTCGCATTCAAAGCCCTTCCTATTTTAGCCTTCTTAATTTGGTAACAAATTTGAATTTCAAATTCAAACAAATTTGAATTTTAATTTGTTTCTTAAATAACATTTCCTATTTTAGGAAAGTTACTTAAATTAGATCTAATTAAATTTTCAATTGGATTTGATTTAAATTAATTCTTCCTAAGTTAAGATCTCAATCAAAGCAAGCTTTAATTCCCTTTTCCCTAAACCCTAACAGATGCAATCAAAAATTTGGGAAGGGACCCAAATTTTTTATCACAAAAAGAAACAATGACTTCCTAGATAAAATAAAGACACAAAATGCTC
>NW_021578064.1:0-248 GCF_001605985.2 Dendrobium catenatum
AATGCATTTGAGATATACCATATGCTGCTATAAATCTGCCTTTATAATCTCTAGCCACTCCTCCAATACCTTCTTTATAAGAATTGAATAAAGAAGCATCTACATTCACCTTGATCCAATTAGGAGGAGGAGAATACCAACGATTTTCAAACAGCGATTGCTGATTGGTACTCAACCTTTCCATTTTGTCATAATTCCAGAAATTGAGAGCTCCTGTATAACTGACAGCTTCGGCTGCAATATGATAA
>NW_021578065.1:0-228 GCF_001605985.2 Dendrobium catenatum
TAGATTATCGTCCGTGGCGATTGGTCCTCTGGAAAAGTTTCGTCCAGACGAAGTCAAGAATCGTCCAGAACGATCGGTCCTCTGTAGAATTTTCGTCCAGACGAATAAAATATCGTCCAAACGATTAACCGACTTAGAACAGTTTTCAGCAGTTTCTAGAACCGACCTAGTAATAACCGTTCGTACTAGAAGAACCTAGTTCGTACAGGACGATCAGCTGTACGAAGA
>NW_021578066.1:0-206 GCF_001605985.2 Dendrobium catenatum
TTATTTAATCTTGCAAAAGAATTAGAGTTTTACCATTTTTTTAGCATGTGAATAAACAAAAGTAATTATGTAAGATTGTTTAGGAAGGGTAATCATATTTACCGGTTGAGGTTCAGGGCTCATAGAAAAAGGAAAGGGCATACTGTAATGAACATGATGAGATTCATTATAAGTTGGAGAAATATAAGGCATATCATATGGTGAAT
>NW_021578067.1:0-287 GCF_001605985.2 Dendrobium catenatum
GTGTCTGTTTTAATCCATATAATGCCTTTTTCAATTTAAAAATATGATTTGAGTATTTTAAATTTTCAAAACCTAGTGGTTATTCTACGAAAACATATTCTTTAATTACCCCATTTAAGAAGGCATTGTTCACATCCATTTGATATAATTTGAATCCTTTAAAATAAGCAAAAGCAAGCAAAACCCTAATTACTTCAAGTCTGGCTACAGGGACAAAAGTCTCTTCAAAATCAATCCCTACAATCTGATTATACCCCTTAGCAACTAATCTAGCCTTATTTCTAATT
>NW_021578068.1:0-283 GCF_001605985.2 Dendrobium catenatum
GCCAAGTGCAAACCCGTTATAAGCTCTACTTTATGAAAAAATATTACTTCTAAAAGTTAGTGTGAAACCCCTTCAAGTAGAAAGTTAAACACTTAAACAACGAGGCATATTTTGATGCAATGTTTAGAATTTCATTAGAAATCTCAATGTTAAGCTTGCTCGTACAAAAGCACTCCTGGGATGTGTTACCCCTGGAAAAGAAGTTACACCAATGGGGAAAAATCATGAGATCATCAGGCCAAATAAAACCAGTATATCGATGGTTGAGAGTTCAGGTTGATAT
>NW_021578069.1:0-396 GCF_001605985.2 Dendrobium catenatum
AGAAGAAGAGTGAACAGAGATCTAATTTTCTAGAGAAAAAGGAGGACTGTATTTTTTTGTAGAAATTGCATTTTCTATGCAAAACGCAAAGAATTATTACATTTTCTATGAAAAACGCAAAGATGGATTGCATTTTCCATAAAACATGGGATTTCTTTGCAAATTGTAATTTTTATAATTATTGTTGCGTCCAGGAGTATTCGCGAGCGGTGGAAAAATATAAAGTTTATCGTCTTAGCGTTATACGAAAATCCGGCACGCAATCAGATAAGGAGAGAGGGTCTAGCATTTATGAGACACCAAGATTTTTACGTGGAAAACCTCTGAAAAGGGAGAAAAAACAACGGGGTCTAGCCCAATCTGAATGAATCCACTAGTATTGTAGTTGATTACAAA
>NW_021578070.1:0-352 GCF_001605985.2 Dendrobium catenatum
AACAAAAGGTACTGACTTCTGCGTCAGTCTCGTCAAAAATGTCGAAATCTGTGAAAATCATTTCATAAACTTCGTGTAATATCCTGCCATGCCCAAGAAACTATGTACCTCAAATACCGTAGTCGGTCTCGGCCAATCAGCAACCGCCTGAATCTTCTGGGGATCAACAGAAATACCTTCTCCGCTCACCACATGCCCCAAAAATGAGATGCTCTTCAGCTAGAATTCACACTTGGAGAACTTGGCATACAGCTGATGCCGCCTCAAAGTCTCCAACACAATGCTTAAGTGTCTGGCATGATCATCCTCAAAAGTAGAATATACCAGAATATCGTCGATGAAGACGATCACA
>NW_021578071.1:0-1866 GCF_001605985.2 Dendrobium catenatum
TATTTTTTAAAATATGTTTTCAAAATTCCACCAACAGGCTTGAGCAATGATATTTTGATCCTTCTGTCCTGTGCTTTGTGCTGCAGACATTGATGAAGGGTTGTCTGATTTGTCTTTACTGACTTGTCAGATGATTTGTACCTTCGGCCCTATGCTTCTAGCTTTGTTGGGCTTGTTGAAGGGGTAGATGCCGGTGACCTAAACCCTTTAGGTTTGTATTAGGTCAGTGGCGAGAAGTCATCGGTCCAGAGTTTTGCGTATGGCGGACTTGTTGATGACAGAATCCACTTAGTTCATCCTTGGGCTTTGTGTGAACTTTGGGATAATTTTCTTCGATCTTTTGTTCGGTGCTTTGACGGACTTGTTAAAGAAGAATTTCTTTGATCCTTGCTTTGTGCTTTACGGATTTGTTGAAGGATTCATAGGTTTTGAATTCAGTTAATAATACCGAATGTAGGTAGAATCTTGATCATTAACCAATTGAGGAGACTTTAATCTGATTCACTTGAGTTCATCAGATAAGGAGAGCTGTGATTTGATAGCTCTTCTTCCTCTGGTTGCTGAGATGGGGGTTCCTCTACTACGGCCTTTCATATGGCTTGTTGAGTAGATGGAGCTGCCAACAATCCGAACATATTTGGGCTTGTTGGATCCGACCTTTACACCCATTCAGGCTTCAGACTTGAGCTTTGGGAATTGCGCTTCCCAATGCTGATTTTATTGAAGTTGACAGATTTTGAGTCATCCTTCGTGGTTTTAGATGTTGGAGCATACGAACATTCAGTAGTTGCTCGAGACTCATTCTTCCACTAGAACTATGATTCTCCAGTCATTTTGGAGAACTTTGCAGACTACGATTACTTGAACTTCTCGAGTCAAATTTGCCTTCGTTCTTCCTATAGTCTCTACTAACGGGTTGACGAAGTGGGGGTTCCACTACTACGGCTATTCTTATGGCTTGTTGAGTAGACAGAGCTGCCAGCGATCCGGCCATATTTGGGCATGTTGGATCCGACCTTTTACACCCATTCGAACCTTAAGCTTTGGGCTGTTGAAAGACTTCAAGCTTTTCCGGCTCAATTTGTAAGAGTATGTAGTCACGAAAGTCTTTTTCTTGAATTTTGAGTCTTAGTTTGTTGGAAAAGGCGTTATCTCAGTCTTCGAGAGATCACCTGCATATACTTTGAAAAACATATATTTGTATTCTTTAGTACAAAAGAATATTTGAATTGATAATTTTAAATATTTATTCAGGGATCTCGGCGTGCAGCGCGATGTCGACCTGAATAAATATTTAAAATACCCCCAGTCTAACAGGAGGATTTTGAAATGTATTCTCATAACAGAGGAGAATTTCAAAATATAAAACATACATGCTTATAAAATTTGTACAAAAACATAACTCATTAAGCATAATATTTTTTTTTGGCGATTTCATGCATAGTATTTCTTCAAATTTCGACCATTGATCGGCGGCATGGGCCTCTGACCATTCAGATCAATGAGTTGATAAGCTCTTCCTTGAAATACCTTCTCGATGACGAAAGGTCCTTCCCAGTTGGATACGAATTTTCCACCGATTTTTCGGTGTGGGATAATTGGTCTTCTCTGCACCAGGACCAATTCCCCTTCTTGAAATGATCGAGGACGCACCATTCGATCAAAAGACTTTGTCTTTCTTGCTCGGTAGATTTCCAAGTTCTGCTGAGCTTGCAACCTGATTTCATCGAGTTGATCGAGCTCCTCCATTCTTAACCGAGCAATTTGTTCCTGAGTCATCTCATTATGGATAGCAACTCGAAGGGATAGAAGTTCAACTTCTAGTGGCAGTACAGCTTCAACTCCGAACACTAGAGAGTAAGGAGT
>NW_021578072.1:0-302 GCF_001605985.2 Dendrobium catenatum
TTCCGCCCCAGGCAGGAGTACCGGCCATTCAAATGCCAAAGTGCCAAAAAATCATTCAAAGTGCCACAACACTCATGGTTTTACAACACTGCGATGGAACAGTCATAACTTCTAAGAGCAACGTGTGTGTGTGTGTGATTTAAAACAAATTAGCAACAAATGAATTTATAATAGTAGTGTTAACTTTAGTTTCACTCTATGTTTTGGTAGTTTTAATTTTATGTACAATTTATTTGAATTGTGAAATTTGCAAGGGTTGTGGTATACTAAAATATACATAGTGTCACCTTAATAAAAAAAAA
>NW_021578073.1:0-1251 GCF_001605985.2 Dendrobium catenatum
CTTGATGTTGTTGTTGTTGTCGTTGTTGGTCAACCTATTGATGGAAAAGTATTTCTCCACCTTGTAGATCCAATCTTGTGCATCCTCACCCTTAAAGATGGCCATCTTCAGCTTCCTCGCATTTAGTTCACCTCATTTTTCTCTGAATCCTCCATAGCCTCCCATTCCTCAAAGAGGATGTGCTCCCCTGTTGTTACGATGTTCACTCCAACGATCATCCCAAACCCTTATTCAAATTCCCCATTTGTTATTTTGAAATCAGCACCCCGACGATCAAAATCATCTCCTCTCCTCACAAAATCAGCACCAATTCTTTCGTAGCCAATGTTCATCTTCTTCCTAGAAAGTGGTTCTAGAGGCATTCCGTCTTCACCCTCCAAGATCTCTACTTCTGAATTTTCCCTTCCCCTAAACGTGTTAGGGTTTCCCCCTCTTCCATGGCCGCCGGTAGTTTCTTTTGCTTCCGATGTTGTCGGATTGGGTTTGGCTTCTAGCAATTTCGTCAACATATCTTCCACCACGACGAACTTTTTTTCCATCATTTCCTTGACGGATGCGATCTGATTTTCAAAATCAGAAATTTTTTCCTCAAAATATGATTTGAGTTGCCCTAGTTCTCTTTCCAATATCTCAACCTTCCTTTCGGCCTTTGATATCCCTTAGGTCGACGTACTCTAATGCCAATTTGATAGAAAACAACTACTAAAGTGTAGAAAATTGCTGAATTTTAGAGAAATCAGCATGTTGGATGCATAAATTCACAATTAAGTAGAGAAAACAGCAAAAAAAATCCTCCAAGTCAAGAAAAGAACGAGAAAAACAATAAACGATACAAAAATCTTCAATTCGAGAGGAAGATTCAACTCTCCAAGTCTCTAGCCAAAGCCTAGAGCCCAAAAGCAAAACCCTAGATCTCAAATTCAACCTCCAAATTCAAGATAATCCTAACCCTAGCCAAAAGGAAATTACTTGAAGCAAAATACAATTAATTAATCCCTAAACAACCCCCAAGTTTGAATTTTTTCCTTCTAAACCCTTTGCCCAATCAATGATTGGGCCAAACACAAGTTCCGCTCTCCTTTTAGGCCCGCCTCCTATAGTAATAAATCAATCTAGGAGGGACTGGTTCAGTTGGGAGCCTAACACATTGTTGGCCCATTATAATCCATTCTTTATTCTATGCTTAATTGCGCTTGTTTTGCAATGAAACTTCAATTGTACATGAGTGCATAAAATATACAACGAATAGTT
>NW_021578074.1:0-232 GCF_001605985.2 Dendrobium catenatum
CACAAATCCTATGATTTGAATGAACATATTAGAAAAAGGAATTAGATACATTTGGTTCACTCGTAAAATGATGATATTAGATTAAGGCTTCTTTTGAGATAACTTTCTTACTGCTTTCTAAAGCAGCTTTTGTAATTCAACAAATTTTTGTACTAAAAAGCTGCTTTAAAAAACAATAAGAAAGTTGTTCCAAACGAAGCCGAAGTAGATGTAAGAGAATGAGTATTTACCA
>NW_021578075.1:0-645 GCF_001605985.2 Dendrobium catenatum
GTTGCAGATCCGGTGGCGTTGGATTGTAGATTGTAGATGTCTTCTGTCTGCTTGTATGAGTGTTGCAGATCCGGTGGCATTGGATTGTAGATTGTAGACGCCTTCTGTCTGCTTGTATGAGTGTTGCAAATCCGGTGGCGTTGGATTGTAGATTGTAGACGCCTTCTGTCTGCTTGTATGAGTGTTGCAGATCCGGTGGCGTTCTAGTCTTGATATTGACTCCCCCATTTTTCATTCACCGGGGATAGGATTTTCTTCTGGACTTTAAAGTCAATTGTCGCTGATTTGGAAAGAACTCTTTTTAGGCTCTTCGGCATAGTGGACTTGTTATTTCCAGTGTTTATGGGCAGCAGGACTATTTTCTTCTCAAGTATAAAACTAAGAAGAGACTTTGGAATACTAGGAAGTTTGGTTCTAATTTGTTCAAACTTTCTCCCTTCCACCAGGGGTGTCCTTTTTCGTACATCGGGTTGTCTTTGTACCCGGTATACTGATAGCACTTTGATCAACATTGTCGTAGGTGACGCTTGTACTTGTGCCCACAGTGGTTCGTTGTACCTACGACATATCCACTGTTGTTATCCACAAGTATCCATTTGCAGGGGACCGTCGTATCCACTACGGCCTTCTAGAGGTATTCGCAGG
>NW_021578076.1:0-447 GCF_001605985.2 Dendrobium catenatum
GAATCCGAGAGATTCTGTCAGTGTCTGGGAAGGGAGAAATAAGGGGCCAGAATCCGTTGAGATTCTGTCAGTGTCAGGGAATCTGTTCTGACTTTTGATATATTCTGATTTGATATAAATTTATGATTTCCGTACGATTTTGTCTGTTCTGATATGACTTCTGATCTGATATGATTTAATCTGATTTCTGATTTCTGTACGTTCTGTCAGCTCTGATGTGATGTATGTCTGTTCTGTTCTGCTTTGATCCGATCTGTATGATTTCTGTTCTGATTTTCTCGGTACGATTCTGTTGATCTGATTTTTTGTACGGATTTCTGTCTGATGTGTTTGTTGTGGATTCCGAGGATTTTGATTGGAGGTTTGATGTCTTGCTGAGCTGTGTAGCTCATCCTTGTTTTCTGCGTGATTTTTCAGGTTCTGGGAAAGGGAAGGAAGTCTTGGAGT
>NW_021578077.1:0-3720 GCF_001605985.2 Dendrobium catenatum
AGTTTGTTTTTGTGTTGTTATTTTTTATTTTTTATTTTTATTTTGCTTTGCTTGTTTTGTTTCTCCTTTTATTTACTTATTTGTCTTGATTTTTTTAGTGACTAATGAAATGACATGTTTTCTCTTGCTTTTATTTTTGAAATTTGTAATAAATAATTAACATCCCTAAATTAGTTAAAGGGAGAAATACCGTTGATTGTTTCCTTTCCTCTAACCCCTTTTAGATGTATTATTTTCTTTTCTAAACAAAAGTCTATCTCAAATTAATAACTGGACTTTGCAATTGAGATATTTTCTATCTTCTTACAGTAATATATCTCATATGAATAATGTTCAAAGTCATTAAATCTCTTTCAAGTATTTCTGGATCAAGTTGATGAATTTATGAGATGTATATGATTCTGCTTTATGGTATACTCCTCTTTATATTAGAGAATGAGATTTCTTCCTCTATTATCTAGAAGATATTCTCACAACTGAGTCTTTAAAGGTGTCGAAAGGGAGCTAGCTGAAAAATGACACGAGGCATAAAATGAGACAAAAAAAGAAAAATTGAAAAGATACATAATGATTGCCAATAAATTGAAAGATATACAAACTATATCAAAAATTAAAAGATGCACAAAGTTTGTCAAATAATTGACAAAAGGCACAAAATGAGCCCAAAAGAAATCAAGCTTCCCTCTCTTTCAAACCTTTAAATCTTATGAGAATTCATGTGTCACTTGATATTTTTCAAAGACATTATTTTTGAAACTCATGATCGTGCCTAATTACTTTGATATATTATTCTATAAGATATTTTCTGGAACGAAGTTAAAAATGGATCACTCTTTCTTATCCAATTGATTTTTCTGATTTAGATCTTTATTTTCAAAAGTTTTTCCCTGCAAGCAGTTCGAGCTGGGGTTACAGGATTTATTTTTTATAAATTTGTAATCCAATCACAAGGAAAATTTATCAATGTTTAATGTAGTTTTCTTGTTGTGTGTTTTTTGTCCTAATGTTATTTTCTGTACGATATTTTTTATTTTTATATTTTTTTATGTTTCTTCCTTTTTGTGATGTAAAAAGGGGGAGTAGTATTAGTGTTGATTAGTGTTGTACTATTTTATGTTTACTTATTATCCTCCTTTATTTTTTGTTTCATTTAAACAAAAATTAAAAAAAGAGAAGAAATCTGCTTGATTTGAAATCTTCTAATAAGTTTTTTTCATCATAAAAAAGGGGGAGATTATTATAAATCTAGATTTAATAATTATAATTTTGATGATAGCAAATATTCATGACATTCTTATTTTCTTATTACTATTACTACTGCACTTCTATTTTAGTTTCCCTGCTACTAACTTTTTAGGTCCACAAGATAAATTATAATTCAAGCCAGCTCAAGATTAGGTAGAATAGGACCGAGTTAGTCTGTAATTTCTTTTCTTGAGTCAAATATAATAAGGTGGATCCTGATACTAAGTAACCTTGCACACACACACATCGGGGGAAAATTTTGAATATTTTTGAATTTTTTATTTTTGATCATATCGTATGAGATGATCCAAAATCATCTTGGACAATCAGGTAAAAATAAAAAATCTAATTAGGACATCTATATTAAGCTAACCAAATTAAGCAAATTATTCTAGATGATATTTCGCATCGTCCTAGACAATAAGCTCAAATAAAAAAGACTTAGCAGTCAACCTCTGTTACGGAATAAATTATTTCTACAAATTATACAAGATGATCTTATATCGTCCTGCATGATTCATTACAATCATGCCTAAATTAGTTAAGTGATTAAGGAAAGTAATTAAAGTTTGATTGATCGATCATATCATCCTAGACGATCACATGATCGTCTTGGATGATCAGTTAAAAAAATTTTAGTCTTCTCCTGAATTGCATGTATGACCAGAATGATTTGCTGGATGATCAGTTGAAATTCTTCATTGTTTAGGTGTGTCTCTTGGCTGAGCAGAGTTATTTGTTGGATGATAATCCCTGATTTTGAACTAAACATACAGGACGATCCAAGAATCGTCTTAGATGATAAGTTATATTTTTTCATCATCCAACATGTATCTTCTAGACGACCAGAATGATGTGTTGGATGATATGTATGGTTTTGAACTAATCATATAAAATGATGTCCACAATTCCCTTGATGATCAGAACAAACAATGAGTTTTAATCATCTAGCCCTCCTAGATCATCCTGACTAAAAGGGTTGAAATACACTAATCGTTCATGATAATCGGTCGATCATCCTGGATGATCTTTGGCAGTAAGTTGCAAATTAGGGAAAATTTTAAGGCCTTCATTATAAGATCTCATGATTATTATTGAGAGGATATTTTGTTGTAGTCTTAACTTGAGAGAGTCAAGAGAAGGAGAGGGGAGCTTGAGAGAGAGATAGAGAGGATATTGTGAGGGGAAGTTTATGAGGGGTTCACAAAGGTTGCTCCAAGTAAGGATCTGATTCATCTTCTCCAATCGTTGTCCCTGGTTCCTTGGTGGCTCTAGGGAGGTCTTCATTAGCACAAGGTCAAGGTTCTTTACCTGCTTTAGGAGGAAGCAAAAGGAGTTTGAGTTTTCTACCTGCTTTAGGAGAAAGCAAAAGGAGTCTGGATTCTCTACCTCACCAATGTCGGTGGAAAGGAGTTTGTAAGGGCTTCTTCACCTTATTGTGGGAGCAAAGGGAGAGTCAATGTATTTTAGTTTAATACTTGGAGGAGAGATTCCAGGGAGTGGACGTAGGTCAAGTTTATCAAACCACTATAAAATTTGGTGTGTTCTTTCTATATTATTCCTACACTTTTTTTTTCGCATATTAATTTCTATGGTTGATTGCATTTGTTTTAAAATATTCACAAAAAAAAAACTTCAAAAAGTTTTTACTTTGTATTTAAGATTTTTTAAAACTACCAATTCACCACCCCCCTCTTGGTTAGCCTCAGGGTAGTTCATAAGGGCTTAGCAACCCTAACAAACATTCAAGGGGTGAAAAAGCTACTAGTTCTCTATAACGATGTGAGAAGAAGTGAAGAAGAGAAAGAAAAGGGGGTAAGAGAAACTTAATCTCTGCATAGAGGGTACTATACTTGATCAAGGATACCACCTATTTAAGATAATGAAATGCCTCTCACGTGAGAAAAGGTGGAGAGAAAAAGGGGGGCAAGCAAAAATTTTTCTTTACAGAGAGGAGTACTAGAGCTTGATAGAGGATACTGCCTATTCATGATAGTGAAAATCTCTCATGTGAAAGAAGTAGAGAAGAGAAAGAAAATGGGGGCAAGAGTTACTTGTTCTTTATAGAGAGGGACACTGGAGCTTCATATGGGATATCACATATTCCATACAATGGAATACCTCTCGTGTGAGAAAAAATGGAAAAGAGAAAGAGAAGGAGGGTAAGAGTAACGTGTTCTCTATAGAGAGGAGCACTAGAGCTTGGTAGGAGATACCACCTTTTCAAGATAGCAGAATGTCTCTCATTTTCGAAGAAATGGAGATGAAAATGAAAATGGGGACAAGAGAAGATTGGGAAAGAGGAGTGGTGAAAACTTCTATCATGCAGGGTTATTTAAACTTAAAGAGGGGGAGAGTTATTTAAAAAATAATAAAATATAGATGCTATTATTTGATCAAATGTAATTAAAAATTAACATTAAATTTAATTTACAAGATTTTGCATGAATATTTTATTTTCATATATAAATTAAA
>NW_021578078.1:0-488 GCF_001605985.2 Dendrobium catenatum
CATAAATGGGGCAAATCGATGATTCCTCATCAAACCCCTAGTCGTCGTTAACTCTATCACTGGCACTTCCCACAGACCATTCAAATTCACCCAACTTAACTACTGGGATGTGCCTATTCAAAGAGTTCCTTATATCATTTATTTAGTGTTGTATGTCCCCAAGCTTTTCACCTGCCACACCTTACTCTCCTTTCCCCTTAAGGCTACCGAGATCTCTCATAAAAGTCATATACCCAACCTTTCATTAGGGCTTACTCACAAACTTAGCTAGATCCTGATTGCTGCTAGTAAGTTCACCTATTTGGCTATTGACTTTATCTGGCCTCCTTCAGTTCATTAGAAAGTGGCATGTGTTGAGATTAGCATGTGGAATTGTATAGTAATTTGTATAGCTTGTAATATTTACTTTTTTCCTTTGTATAACCAATCATGTAGCCCTTAGATCCCTATATATGAATAAGTGGTTATGAGAAACAAGTTGGGGATGC
>NW_021578079.1:0-202 GCF_001605985.2 Dendrobium catenatum
TGAAATTGAGGATGATCAGATTACAATAGTCAACCGTTGGGTTGAAATCTAGTGACGAACAAAGATCAGACGAAAATCCGACAACATTCGGTGGTCGGGTGGAAATCCGGCGTTAGTTGGCGATCAGGCGGTAATCCGGTGTCAATTGGTGGCCGGGCAATAGTCAGATGAAAGTTGGTGGTCAAGAGAAAATCCGACGTCA
>NW_021578080.1:0-202 GCF_001605985.2 Dendrobium catenatum
ATTCTATTGTTGAAATAAAAGCTGAATGATTGACTTCATTGTTTAATCCACGTCTAGTTCTAACACCCTCACTAGGTTCACCTATAATCAAATCTCTTAGGTGGTTTTTAGAAAATCTCAAATCTCTAGGCAAAGGGTTTTCTCTTTCCAAATTTTCTTCCACAATTTTTTCCAAATTTAATCTATCAATCTTTTGGGAGTT
>NW_021578081.1:0-291 GCF_001605985.2 Dendrobium catenatum
TTGCGGCGACCACCTTCCTACTCCTCCAAGGATGCATGGAGGTTCCCGAATGGAATTTCGGATTTGAATACGACGACCATGGTCGAGTGGACATCCTCCGGTCTCCATTCTTTGACGTCGGATTCGACTTCGACGATACCGTCGAGGATTATTTGGCCCGGATCGTACCCACCCTCATAGAGACCGTCGACGACCATTTTTCAGAGTATACTTGGATCGTTGAAGGACGACGCATCGCAACACCTCCACGACCCGCGCCCTCCTCTCCTTCCCTACGGATCTACGGCACCG
>NW_021578082.1:0-699 GCF_001605985.2 Dendrobium catenatum
ACTCAAGAACGGTCTAGAATTGCCAGAATGCAAAAGATCTGAAGAGTCCAAACATAGTGGCGACCCAAATTACTGCCCATATCATCGGGTAGTTAGTCATCCAATCGAAGATTGTTATGTCTTTAAAGATTGGTTAGAAAAGATGTACAAGAGGGGAGAACTGACATTATCAAATAATGTATTAGTTCGTCCCAAAAAAGAATCCACCCGGGTAGTCACGTCCTCTTCCGTACTCCCGCCTAAAGAAACAGCAACAAAAGAATCTGTTCAAGGTGAGCAATGGGAGACCGTGGTCTCTAAGAAGACAACAAAAATGCTGAAACAACTAGAACGAGTTCCTGGTGTTAAGTGGAAATCTCTTACTGAGCCAGTACTGAACTTAAAATGGTTGCCTCTGTCACAAGCATCCACCTCTAAACAGCAACCTGGCCAAGCTAGCTCATCAAAATCTGGAAAGTCAAAGTCAAAGTCTTCAAAGAAGAAATCCAAGCTGAAGAAACCTGAAACAAAGAAGACTGCGACTCAAAAAGGCTATTGATAGTTTGGGTGAATATTACCAGACTGTCAGGAGGCCTATTAAGCTCTGTGATTTTATGAAAGGGCTTAAAATAAATGAAAAGGAAGAAGAAGCTGACGCTGAATCTCTTCCTATAGAGATATGTCGAGTCATTTCAGCAGCACCAAAGATAGTAAAAAGGG
>NW_021578083.1:0-258 GCF_001605985.2 Dendrobium catenatum
TGATTTTACTAGATTTAATTATTTGATTTAGGCTTCGCTTGGATCGACTTTTTTACTGCTTCTTAAACAGTTTTTTTAGTACAAAAATTAATTTTTTGCACTAAAAAGTTACTTTAAGAAGCAATAAAAAGCCGTCTCAAACGAAATTTTAATTTGCTCATAAATTTTATAAGCACATAAAAAGTGCTTTTAGTTCATTTAAAATGTTAATTTTATTTTTTATAAGAAAATAAAAAATTTTAATGATTTCTTTTCTAT
>NW_021578084.1:0-245 GCF_001605985.2 Dendrobium catenatum
TCCACTGGTTTTTGTTCTATTTCAGTAGAAAGATCACTGTATAACTGAAATTTTCCAAGTTATGACTACATGATAAAATCATCTGACCGGTAAACAAGACAAATAGCAGCTGCTCCTTTCTTTACCGAGCTGGTAAGCGAGTAAGTTAGATCTTTAAATGATTATTATATGGGGAACTCATATAAATGATTATTATATGGGGAACTCATATGATATTGATCATTATGTCAAATATCATATTTATG
>NW_021578085.1:0-392 GCF_001605985.2 Dendrobium catenatum
AAACTTGTACATAGTTTTTATAATGTTTATATATAGTGTTTACAAATATATACATAGTGTGTCTAATGCTTGTAAATAGCACGTATAAACTTATATATATTGTATAAAAACTTATACATTACGTGTATAAACTTGTACATAGTGTGTATAATACTTGTATATAGCATGTATAAACTTTTACATAGTGTGTAAAATTCTTGTGCATAGCATGTATAAATTTATATAATTCATATATAATACTTGTACATATCATGTATAAACTTATAAATAAAGTGTATAATACTTATACATACCGATATACATAGTGTGTATAATGCTTATATATAACGTGTAAAAACTTATACATAGTGTATTAAATTTTTATTTATAGTGTGTAAAATTCTTATATATAT
>NW_021578086.1:0-211 GCF_001605985.2 Dendrobium catenatum
GTGTTAAATATATAAATAGAGTAGTATAAAGTGGTATGTTTGTAAATCTCCAATTATATAAGTGGGTCGGATCATCGAATCACGCTAAAGCCATGTGTTTTCATTTAATTAGAGTTCAAACACAAAGTTATATTCGCACTCCGCAAGTAATAATTTCTCGTATGAGTGAGTTTAGAAGATGTTTTTTTTTAATGAATAACTATTTTGTTAG
>NW_021578087.1:0-287 GCF_001605985.2 Dendrobium catenatum
CCAGATCATACAATACAATTAGTACAAAACAACCTTCATCTTGATATGAAGGTTTATGAATAGGTAAAAATTCTTGATACGATCATACAGTACGATATAAACCCGTACAATATGATGTAAATTCCTTCTGTTCGTATAGGATGATTGCTAGGATGATGAAACCCATTTCTATACATCATATGGTATGAGCAACTTCATAGAATATGATTGGTCAAAAGCAAGGGATCATCAAGTATGAAGTTTGGGACGGTCATGTTGCAACCCATGACCCCGAGTTTGAGATTTTG
>NW_021578088.1:0-228 GCF_001605985.2 Dendrobium catenatum
ACTCTTGTAACCAACTTTGAATGGATGCATGATTTTAAAACGGTTAATCTTTTAGTAAATTTTCTTTTATAATCATGTGTAACTCCAAGCTTGCATCACATCAAACAGCCTTTGTGAAACAGAAAATTATATACATATAGTTATATATGATTTCTAGTATGGTAAATTGAAAGAAAAAAAATACATGAGAGGGACAAAGGAAAATACAAATAGTATAACTACAATCAA
>NW_021578089.1:0-333 GCF_001605985.2 Dendrobium catenatum
TGACCCGATAACCCTTTAAAGGTTCAAATGGGTTAATACTACCCATTTGATCAAATCAATTCTTTCAATTCTTCAAATCTAATCCATTTGATGCCTCAAATATTTTTAAACTAACCATGATACACATCAATGTGGGTTTTACTAAGTCAACTCTTTAGACTTAGAATAATTTACATATCTTAGTCAAACCAATCCATTTATCCACTTAAACACCTATCAAGCTATCTACCCTTTAAATCAATTCAAATCCATAGCCTAGACTTGCCCAAGACTTGGAAATTCAAATCCAAGTGATGTTTACAAATTCAACCCCATATTACTTGGTGAAAATCA
>NW_021578090.1:0-268 GCF_001605985.2 Dendrobium catenatum
TCTCTACCGCCGCGAATATTCCAGGACGCAACAAGAATGATGGTTATCATATCTTTGATACCTAGAATAAACTATCATAGGAGATTACTATGATGTGAATTTTTGTAAAGGTATTTATGGCGGCACAAGTGTTGTGATGTTGGTCTTAGTTTAGTGACGATGAGGTTACAAGTTGATTATGTGACATAGATCTTAACGGGTGATTCTTACCTCACATCATTAGTAGCATACGTCTTGAGGAACTAACAACATCTCATAGAGATTCTTA
>NW_021578091.1:0-1201 GCF_001605985.2 Dendrobium catenatum
TGATGACTAGACAATTCAGAAGCTTTCTGAAGAGGAAGAAGAAGATACTCCAGCAATGGAATAGATGTAAATTTAATAGAAATGACAATGTTTATAATGAAGTGATTTGTTATGAATGTAGGAAACTAGGTCATATTAAGACTGATTGCTCAAAACTCAAAGCCACTCATAGCAAGGAGAAGGTAGAGGAGAAACCAAGTGTAAAGAAGGGCAAGAAGAAGTTTTAAAGAGCTTTTTGGGCGGACTCAGCTTCAGATTCATCAGAGACTAAAAAGGAAGAAGAAGTCACCAATCTTTGATTGATGACAGATAGTCTTGATCAATCAGATCAAGAAGAGGTATGTGACTTAAGTTATGATGAATTATTTGAAGTTTCTGAACACATGCATGATGCATATAGGAAAAAGAAAAAGATGCATGCTAGTGTAAGTTTAGAATTGTAAGAACTTAAGAAGGAACATGAAATCCTTAGGAAAGATCATGCTTTAATAGATGGCAACCACATGAAACTACTTGACGAATACGATGACCTGATTAAAAATCATGAGATTTTAAAATCATCCTATGCTGATATTGAAAAAGAGATGAATCAGAGAGTAAAACATATCGAATCAATTATACAAATTGAATCTTGGAAGATATGAATTCATTTTATAAGCTGAAAATAAAAGCTCTCGAGGATAATAGGATACCCCCCAAACATGAAAACTTTACAAATCCTAAATTTTATCCTAAATATATGGAGTCCCTTATAAGACAAACAAATGGTAGAAGACTTAGGAATACTTTTCTTAATGTTAAATGTAATAATTGTGGATTACTTGGACATATAGCACACACCTGTACCGTGAAGATGAAAACTAATTTGGTGCGGAGATCAAAGATGCATAAACCTAGACATATCATACATGCATCTAATTATAAATTGCCTAAAGGAGAACCCAAACTTGTTTGGGTTCCAAGGACTAACATTTGATATTTTTGCAGGGTCGCTCTCACACAAGACCTCGTGAGAGTATATGGTACATGGACAACAAATGCTCAAAACATATGACTGGAGATACTGCTCAATTCATAACGCTGGAAGCCAGGAGTGGAGGCAAGGTTACACTTGGAGATAATACCACAAATAAAGTGGTTGGATCAGGTATGATTGGAAACATGAAAAACTTTTTTATAGATAATGTGTTATTGGTTGAAG
>NW_021578092.1:0-303 GCF_001605985.2 Dendrobium catenatum
GAGCCAGTATACTATAATGATGCTTCCTTCAAAGCAATTTTTAAGGAGGAAAAAGGGAAAACACATGCTAGTGCTTTAGAAGGAGAAGAAGAAGGAGAGCAAACTTCTGCACCTCAATCAGATTATCAGAATCTGATTGAGAAATTTGATAGACTAGAGACTCATGTTGATCAAAGATTTGATCAACTTGATGCTCAACTTTTGCAGCAGCAACAAGACATTGGTAGCATCAGAAATGAAGTACATGAAATTAATACCAATGTTATGTTGATGGCCTCCTACTTCAACCTTTTTGGTGGCATT
>NW_021578093.1:0-295 GCF_001605985.2 Dendrobium catenatum
TGAGCGGACGAATGAAAGAAAGCCGAATCAGGAGTTACTCAAGCTTTCGTTACTGCACGTTAAAGTCAAGGCCACAACACCGCGTACCTGCTCTTCCGACCTAACCGATGCCTGAACGTTTCCAGCACTCACAACTTCGGCTTCGTTTCTTTCCCTGCGTCGTCTCCTTCCGACTTCGTCTCCTACACTCACGGCTTCGTCTCCTTCCCTCACAGCTTCGTTTATTTCCCTCACGGCTTCTTCTCTAGTTCGTCTTTTAATTCTCACAGGAAGCCCTAATCCTATACGCGAATAC
>NW_021578094.1:0-314 GCF_001605985.2 Dendrobium catenatum
GGAAATCAATGGCGCTAACCGTTAACGGTCCGATTAACCACCACCTTCGGATGGCAGATCGGATGGCAGATCGGATTAAATGCGCTTTGATACCGCGGGATCTAATCCGAGCCATTGATCGGAATCAACAACTGAGATTGTGTCTCCAACCTCCAACACGTATCCGAGGCCGTAAGGATTCTCTGGCGTGATCCGGGCGATCCCACCGGCGAACTCTGATGAAATTTCACTGGGAGGATCAGAACAGTGGAAACCTTCAATCCAACGATGAAAATCTATTGGGGTGAAGGTTTCCTTCACACTTGACCGGACTA
>NW_021578095.1:0-247 GCF_001605985.2 Dendrobium catenatum
TAATACATTTTTAAAATATCATCAACATTTTATATAATGATAATTATTCTAAAACAAAATTAGGTTAAAGTATGGATGTTTTGTTTGCAAAAAAAAATCAAAATGATGTAATTGATTAATCATTCTATTTCTACAAAATATATGTTGGAGTTGCCTTGAATTTGGCTCGACCCCTATTTGTTCATATCCTTGATTGTTGTACGTTTCGTAGATATGTCGGGGGTTTAAAGGGGCGGCACCCCCTGAC
>NW_021578096.1:0-822 GCF_001605985.2 Dendrobium catenatum
AAAAAGATAAATTATTAATTTCACCCATGTAATTAATAGCAATAAAAAATAAATGCTGAAAAAATAAAGTGCGAAAATAATAAAGGAAAGAGCACTCCAGATTTATAGTGGTTTGGTCAAACTTAGACCTACGTCCACTCCCCAGAGGCACCCTCCAAGTATTACACTAAACCTTTAGTGATTCTCCTTTAGCCTCCATAGCTAGGAAGAGAATCCCTTAAAAAATCACTTCCTCCTTCCCCGGTGCGGCGGAGAAGCCAGATCCTTTGACACCAAAGAGATCTTCATCTTCCCAAATCTTCCCTCAAGATGAACTTTGAATTTGATGGTACTGAGGTGTAAGCTTGTAGGGGAAATCGTGTGAAATTATCTCCACACTCCCCTTAAATCCCCTCCAAGAATCTTCTTACTCTCTCAAACTCCACCCTTTCCTCCCTTTCAAGTTCTCTCTTCCTGTTTCCTCTAAAAAAACAAAGCTTTAATGGCTGCCAAAGACTTACAAAGTCTGGTGAGAAAGCTTAAATAGAGGGATTCAAAAAACCCTAAAAAGTCATTTTAACCATCAAATATTATACGTTACGATTGCTAGATCGTCGAGTATTATATGAATAATTTGACCTATTAGTACTGTATGATCACTAGTTAGTATTGTACGAATAATTCAATTTTCTTGTTCATACTGTATGATGTCCAGTTAGTACTATACGAATAGTTCAATAACAATATAGATCATCCAGGACAAAGCATGGGATGACCAAAATCATCTTTGTTGATTGTATATTATGAACTAGTTTGTACAATATGATCAAAATATCAAAACTA
>NW_021578097.1:0-227 GCF_001605985.2 Dendrobium catenatum
TAGTATTTTCTCCCTTTGGGGAGATACACTTTTCTTTTATAAGGATTTGGATGTGAAATCAACTATCACACTTCTTGAATATTGTGGCTGGATATTTAGTAGAATCTCATTTTGACCCTCCGGGGCCATATGAAGTTCTCTTTAGCATCCGGTCACGATATTCAAGATGAATTTTATAATGCTAAATCTCAATGCCGTTATGAAATTTTATTTTCACTTTTTGAGGT
>NW_021578098.1:0-207 GCF_001605985.2 Dendrobium catenatum
AAGGGATTTAAGCTTTTTAAAATAGATGTTAAGAGTGTCTTTTTAAATTGGGTAATAAAAGAGGATGTGTTTATAGAGAAACCCCTAGGTTTTGAGAGTTCCTAATTTCTAACTTATGTTTATAAATTAAAAAAGGCCTTATATAGATTAAAATAGGCACCCAGAGCTTTGTATGGGAGGCTTAGCACATTCCAACTAGAGAGGGAG
>NW_021578099.1:0-263 GCF_001605985.2 Dendrobium catenatum
CAAAAAAAAATTAAGCTTTTTGGGCCATTTTGAACTACCGGGGCATTTTTGGTGCTGTTAGCATTATCTGCCTATTAGAGGGGCAGGCTGGACATACAGCGGAGCCATAAAATCTTTGTCGCAAAACTTGGTTGTCATGCGATGGATGAAACACTTGCCATCGATGGTGGTTACTTCGATATGGCATGCGGGGATCACGTCGGTGCATGTAAAAGTAAAATGTGGGGTATGCTGTGCCAAAAAAAAATGTCAGCTTTTTGGGT
>NW_021578100.1:0-410 GCF_001605985.2 Dendrobium catenatum
GAGGAAAGGTAAGGATCACAAATATGTTAAGGAATCTTCTGATGTTGTTTGTTTTGAATGCAGGAAGCCTGGACATATGAGAACTGACTGCCCTACACTTAGAGATCAATCAAGCAAAGGAAGAAGAGAGGAGAAAGCTAAGTCTAGGAAGGACAAGAAGAAAAACCAAAGGAGATTTTTAGTAGAATCTGGTACTGACTCCTCTGAGACTGAATCAGAGGAAGAAACTACAAACTTGTGTTTCATGGGAAAAGACCAAAGTGATCAAGAAGAGGTATGTGAACTTTCCTACGATCAACTTCTTGAAGTTTCAGAAAAAATTCATGCATCATATAGAAAACTAAAGAAAACTCATGCTAGCTTGAAACTAGAATTTTTAAATCTACAAAAAGAGCATGAAATTTTGATTA
>NW_021578101.1:0-214 GCF_001605985.2 Dendrobium catenatum
ATCTGCCTAGAACACCTTTTAAAACCACTTATTATCCATCTTGAACATGGGTTTCTCCTTGCCCTTCCCCTTTCTTGGGTTAGCTTTAAGTGTAGGACAATCATCTTTAACATATCCCAACTTCCTGCTGTTGACCTCATTATTCGAGGTCAATTTCCCCGGACTCAATTCAAGCATCTAGGTCTTCGTAGCCTAGAATAGACGTCACCCATAG
>NW_021578102.1:0-1236 GCF_001605985.2 Dendrobium catenatum
TAAATAGAGTAGTATAAAGTGGTATGTATGTAAATCTCCCTAATTTTTTTTGGCTCAGGCTTTGGACAACACCCTACTAATTGTTATGTTTTAATATATCTTTGAATAAAAAATAAATAATCCCTACAATTTGTAAGAACTATTATATATTTGTATTGCTTGCTTCCATCTGGCTCGAAATTCTTTGAACAATTTTATCAAAGAACTTATTATATTGCTGAAGTCCATGTTAAATTTATTTTTTTTTTGTTGCTGCTGATGATTATTAACATGTTTATAACCTTATCAATACATTAAAATTTTTAATTAACATATTTATAATATTTATTAGCATGATAATGATTTTTCCCAACTAATTAAAAAAGTTTGGTTTTAGCTTTGTGTTCGTCTTGAATAATTGCAATTGTCTACAAAATTCATTGTGAAGATCATTATAATTATTCCATTTCAAATAAAAAATCCCACAGTAATTTTATTTTAATTACAACAGTTTAACAGTTCTTATTATGAAAAACTTTTTATCATAGAAATATATAAAAATATTATAAAAAATTTTGTAATCAAATAATCAGATAAATGGGGATTTATGCACACATAATATCATATTTCGATGTATTTTCATAACTATTAGCAGGGGCGGACCAGCTCTTCTCAGGGTGGTCAAAAAAAATTTTTTTGGTGGGGATGGAACAAAAATGCTAGGATTGATAAAATTAGGGCCAAAAAATATTTTTAAGGGGGGCAAAAAATGCCTAAAATACTCAAAAATATTTCCAAAAAATTCCTATAAATATTAAAAAAAAAAAAAAAATTTAGGGTGGGCATTTGCCACCCTAAGCTAGGGTGGATCCGCCCATGCTTATTAGTGTCTAAGGGTCTAATGAGGCGCACTGCAGCATTTTTATAAATTAGTTATTGAAGTTGTAGTGGAAAAAAATAACTTTACTTTATGGATTGTCAAAAATAGCTTTCCACAAAAAAAAATATTTAAAAGACAGTGAGAAAACAAAAAAAAAAAAAAAAAAAAGACAAACAAAACTTTATATAATAGTGTTGAAAAAGAAAACATCCAAAAGTTTGACCCAAATAGATCCTAAATAAACATCAAACTATATACATAAAAGATGTTTTTCACTTTAGTTTGAATTAATATTTAATAGTATTTTATATGCCATTTATATATTATGATAGTATATAAATAAATATTTAAATTAAGTATTAGATACATAAATACAT
>NW_021578103.1:0-287 GCF_001605985.2 Dendrobium catenatum
ATTGATCATGAGGGCATCTGATGCGCCTTAGTATCAAAAACAGCAAAAAACTCCAAGAGATTCAACACAAAATTAGATTTTTATTGATAGAAAATCAAAAACGAACAAAGCAAAGATACAATGGTCCTCTTTCGAGTTGAGAATCTCTCCCAAACCTTAGACGTTGTTAGGATCTTCGACAAAAAGAAAACTATCGCACTCTCAAATCAAATTCTGCATAAAATAAAATAAATCCTAAACTCCACCTTAAAAAACTTCTCCTATTTCCCTCCTAAATCATCCTCATT
>NW_021578104.1:0-262 GCF_001605985.2 Dendrobium catenatum
TTAGGTTAGGATTTTACCTTTCCTTAGGATTTAAAGTACAAATGGTGGATAACCCCCTTCATGGCACCATCCTATTTTATTCCAGTTTTCTTTTCCTTAGGATTAGATGTGCTAGTGGTGTATTGTAACGGACTGGTTGGGGACCGGTTCAACCGAACCGGTCACCCGTCCATAATTAGAAGACGCGACCAGCGTGGGTCGCTGTTTCGCGAACAGAAGCAGCGGAGCGGGCGGACGACCGAGTGTGCGAAGAAGCAAAGAT
>NW_021578105.1:0-254 GCF_001605985.2 Dendrobium catenatum
GCTCTACTGGAGAGCTGAAGAAATCCTTCTGGGATCAGCGACTGCTTTCGAATGGTATGCTGAACTGCCGAATGATTCTGTGAAAACCTTCGCAGAATTGGAAAATATGTTCGTGAAGAGGTTCGCCAGTGCAACTGAGAAGATCACGATCGCTGATCTTGCTTTGGATAAAAGAAAAAGAGAAGAATCAGTGACTAAATATATCACTCGCTGGCGCAATCTGAGCATGAAATGTGAGCAGCAGCTTGAAGAAG
>NW_021578106.1:0-286 GCF_001605985.2 Dendrobium catenatum
GGAGGGTATATGGCTTGGGATCGCAAGGATATGCTTATGAGGGCAGTTCATCCACCTCAGCATTTTATGATCCAAGTGAAGCTGAAAAAACTGTAAGCCAGAGGGTTGCAATGCTGACTAGAGAGATAGAAGAAATAAGAAAGGTTTAAAATGAAATTCAAGCAGAGCTGTGATCCTACAGAGATGAAAGCCAAAGGAAGAAAGAGCAAGAGATAGAGTAGCCACATGTAACTCCAAACAGCGAGGATGCGGACGAGGATTAACACTTTTTTATGTTTGATGAACT
>NW_021578107.1:0-283 GCF_001605985.2 Dendrobium catenatum
AGCCATTTACACTTTCACTTTAGGCTCATTTTATGCCTGTTTTGTAATTTTTGGCACTTTGTGCTTCTTTTCACTTTTGATACACTTTGTGTATCTTTAACTTTTAGCGCTTTGCGCATCTTTTCACTTTTGATGCACTTTGTGCATCTTTTATTTTTTTGGCGCTTTGCGCATCTTTTCACTTTTGTATTTGGATTCCTTTCTAAATCTCTAAAAGAATACATTCTCAGTTGTAAAATTATCTTTCAAACATAAGAGAAGAAAACTCACTCTCTTATGTAAG
>NW_021578108.1:0-918 GCF_001605985.2 Dendrobium catenatum
ATCCTAAATATCATTTATAGTGCATTGAACTTGAACCCAGGTCTTGGCTTGAGTATGTTGACCAAGTCAACTATGGTTGACTGAAATTCCCCTTAAGGGTTTAAATGCCATTTTCAATCCAAACAGCCTCACCAATGTATGGGACCACCTCCATTTATCTCAAAACACTCATTTAAGCTTGTTTGGCCCAAACTCAATCCATAGTTTGACCATATAGACAAAGTCAACCACAGTTGACTAAATCAACCCTTAACCCGCACTAATGTCATTTTCATTATTGAACACATTTCAGTTAAATCAACCCTAAAAAATCACTCAATTGGACATTCCATACATGTCCAAAAAATTTCAAGTCAAATTTCCCTAGGTTTGACTTGGTCAACCTAAGTTAGAGTTGTCAAAACCCTATCCAATTTTAAGTATTTGCTCAAAACTCTTATCCATTGAATCCAAACTCCTAGGGATACATTCCTACAGTATGCTTGACCTTCTCAAGGTCTATTCCAAACATCATTGATTGGTCAATAGGTCAACAAGTCAATAAACCCCTTTAAACTCATGGAAAAAATCCAAATCATTATAACATCACTAGGCCACATAAGCAAAATCTTTTCCTCATTTCAAAACCTACTTTGACCTGATGTAAAGTAATAAATTTCCTCTCCTAAGAGGCCCCAAACTAGCCCATTAAACTAAGTTTAGGCTTGGTTTTGCCAAATGAAGGAAAAAGAGTCATCCCCCTTCCCATAGACCAAGGAAGTCACACTTAAAAACCAATCAAATTTCTTGGATTTAAGTAGCATAGGGACACTTGGCAAGCATCCAAGTTCCTCCCAACTCAATCCAAGCCATTCAATCAAAATCAAGGCTTAACGTGGGGGGAAATCTAACCTAAGGCATTATTCCTGTTCATTTTCA
>NW_021578109.1:0-456 GCF_001605985.2 Dendrobium catenatum
GATGTTTATTTTTGGCAGGACAATTGGCTTGGGCCGGGATCTATTGACAGTATGCTCTCTTCTCACACTCTTATTTCTGCTAAGGTGAGCTATTATTTTGATAATGGTAATTGGAATGTTGCTAAATTGAACCAATCTTACCTGAGGAAATTTTGCATCTTGTTTTAAACATCCCTTTAAATATTTTTGAGGCTAACCGTATCCTTTTTAACAGTTCTACTAACGGTATTTTTAAAGTTAAAAAGGTGTGGGAGAATTTTAGAAGTAAGAAGGAGATTTCTAAAGTTTATGGTTCTATTTAGCACAATAGTATCCCCTCTTCTTATTCTATTCTTGTTTGGAGATGTATGAAAGGTTTTTTACCATTGGATGCTCGTCTTTGGAACAAAGGTTTTTACCTCCCTTCTAAATACTATTGTTGTTCTAATATTGAGTGTGTTAATCATGTGTTTCTTC
>NW_021578110.1:0-204 GCF_001605985.2 Dendrobium catenatum
CTTAGTTACTCCTGGACGATCGGTATCAGCCAGCTCGAACTCAGGGCGATGCTCTGGATAATTTTCCTCTGATTTAAACTGATCGGCCGGGATGATCGTGTGATCGGCCGGGATGATCGTGTGATCGGTCAAGACGATCGTGTGATCGTCCTGGATGATCAAGCCAATTTTAAATCGTCCAAGTTTGCATTCAAGGCGATGCTC
>NW_021578111.1:0-1444 GCF_001605985.2 Dendrobium catenatum
GTCCAGGAAGAGGTCGGAGCATACTTGAGGTTGCACCTGTGCTAGTAATTGAGTGCAACGTGCCCAATTTTGTCGCATATTTGACACGTTGGACGGTCAGAGGTAGGATGTGAAGATTGAGAAGTTGGAGGTACAGGCGGATGAGAGAATGTATTCTTGCCTTTAAAGAATCTTCACTGCCCACGCCCCCGAGCCGAATTAGCATTGTTAGTGTAAAGAACGATTGTATTAGAGGAAGAAGTGGAATCTTGATGTTGATCTTGTTGGATATTGATCTCTTCACTGCATAGAAGCGAGTAGAGTGTTGAGATCAATGGGATGAAGAGAGGTGCGAATAGCGGTTTTGAAGGAATTATAATTGGGCAGAAGACCATTGAGGATGTATAGAATGATGTCTTTTGTGTCGATTTTGGATTTAGAGGAAGCAATGTTGTCGACAATGGTTTTGATTTAAGCAAGGTATTGTTGCATAGATGAATTTTTCATTTTAATGTGGAGTTCATTCTTGAGTTGGATACCTCAAGAGCAATTTGTGGGTTGCAAGCGGCGTTCAAGAATGGACCAAATCTCTTCAGCGGTGGTGATGACATCACATAGGGAAGGATCGAGGAGAAGATGGTGGAGAAAAAAGCGGAAATCATATTCCTGTCAATCAAACGCCAAAGATTGTAATCGAAGCTGGCGGTGTTGGAAGAAATGGGAGTGTCACATGTAAGATGTCCAGCGAATCCATTTGCTGTGAAATGCCAGAGCAGCTGAAGGCTTCCAAATCGCGTACATGTCAGAGGTAAAATGAGTGGTAATAAGGTTCTTGATATTTGAAATCAAGAATTTGAGAGGTGTGGGGATGACGAAGGTAGAGTGAGAGGCAAAAAGAGTGGAGGAAGAGGGTGGGAGGGAGGCAGCCGATTCTTGATTCGCCATAGCTATTCTTTGATACCATGTGAGAGGCAGCCATTTTCATTTAAATGTGATGAAGTTCGTTCTTGAGTTGAATAACTCGAGAGCGATTTGTGGGTTGCAAGGGGCGTTCAAAAATGGACCAAATCTCTTTAGCGGTGGTTGATGACAGCACGTAGGGAAGGATCGAGAGGAAGATGGTGGAGAAAAGAGCAGAGATTAGATTCCTGTCAATCAAATGCCAAAGATTGTAATCGAAGCTAGCGGTGTTGGAAGGAATGGGAGTGTCGCCTGTGAGATGTCAGGCGAATCCATTTGCTGTGAAATGTCAGAGCAACTAAAGGCTTCTAGATCGCATACGTGTCAGAGGTAAGCTGAGTGTTAACAAGGTTCTTGATATTTGAAATCAAGAATTTGATAGGTGTGGGGATGACGAAGGTAGAGAGAGGCAGAAAGAGTGGAGGAAGAGGGTGGGAGGGAGACAACCGATTCTTGATTCGCCATGGCTATTCTTTGAAACCATGTGACAAGACAGTAAAAGGCA
>NW_021578112.1:0-655 GCF_001605985.2 Dendrobium catenatum
TCGAAAAAATTCACAAAATCCAAAATTTTAATTTGAAATCCATCACGTCAAGGATGTAAAACAATAATCCATTCACCTTCCATAATAATTTAACAAGGGTAATATATTTAAGTGCAACATTAGCTCACAGAGAGATAATATCTTGTTGAATGCATCATTATGATCAATATATAAATATCTCACACTAGTGATGATGTGGCATGTGTCTTTAAGTCAAATAATAATGATATGACTAGAGTCCACTGACCGGGTGATTTTACTATAAAAGGCACCATTAAATTATGGTTACAATCATATCCCACACAATGACTTTAAATTCCCTAAGTGGTGAATCATATTATACACTTAATATGACATCAAACCGTCTATTAGATAAGGCCGTAATAATTGTTCCACTTAGATAATCATCCACCCTAAGCTATAAGTCCCCTTAGACGACACAACCCATGGCTGCTGAAAAAATCCTTTGGTTGTCGTCTATCACTGCCAACTAATTAGACCAAGGACTATGATAGCTCAGAATGATAGAATTATGGGACCTTGATTTTGTTCATCAACACCATCTATTTATGCTCATGGAGAGAATTTTTTTTCAACTTTAAAACTAACTACTACTACTATATGTTAAGCACTTGATGCCTATGTAATGACTAAC
>NW_021578113.1:0-349 GCF_001605985.2 Dendrobium catenatum
TTCTCCCCCTTTTGACATATCAAAAAGAAAATATGCAAAAACAAGAAAGAAAAAGAATCTCTCCTACATTTTTTTAATTTTGATTCAAAGCATGAATATGATGTAGCATTCCATGTGATTGATTTTAAAAGCATGTAAGTTAATGTGTTGAACAACATCAAAAAATTCAAAGAATTAGAAAAGTATCCGATCATGTTTATCCTAAGCATGAAGCATCTTTGTAGGGTAGAGTTGTCTTTTGAAATCAATGATCCAACTCAAAACTTCAATCATATATTAGTATAAAGGATCTAATCATCACTTGAGTAGAGAAAAAAAACATCTTATAGAATAAAGGATCAAAGTAGAT
>NW_021578114.1:0-1301 GCF_001605985.2 Dendrobium catenatum
ACATCGAACCACGGTGGACACAAGTATAAGTGTCACTTACGACAATAATGATCAAGATCTTCTTGATCCTGTATTCAGGAAGGGGAACAACTCTGGCCTCCACAAATATCAGAAATAATAAATTCATCACATTAAAGAGCTTGAAAGCTCTCTTTAAAGCTGTGGTCATTGACTTCAAAGACCAGAAAAAAGCTATCCCCGGTGCATGAGAAAAGGGGGGAAGTCGACATCAAAATGAGGAGATGCCTCACAACATCAAGATCAAAATGCCACCGGATCTGCAACACTCATACGAGCAGACAGAAGGCGTCCATAAGACTACAATGTTACGCCACCGGATCTGCAATACTTATACAAGCAGACAGAAGGCGTCTACAATCTACAATGCAACGCCACCGGATCTGCAACACTCATACGAGCAGACAGAAGGCGTCTATAAGACTACAATGCTACGCCACCGGATCTGCAATACTTATAAAAGAAGACAGAAGGCGTCTACAATCTATAATGCAACGCCACCGGATCTGCAACACTCATACGAGCAGACAGAAGGCGTCCAAAAGACTACAATGCTACGCCACCGGATCTGCAATACTTATACAAGCAGACAGAAGACGTCTACAATCTACAATGCAACGCTACCGGATCTGCAACCTCCGTACGAGCAGACATAAGGCGTCCATAAGACTACAATGCTACGCCACCGGATCTGCAATACTTATACAAGACAGAAGGCGTCTACAATCTACAATGCAACGCCACCGGATCTGCAACCTCCGTACAAGCAGACAGAAGGCATCTATTCCAAGAACACCCCTGCACGTGCACAATAGTTTGTATACACATAGGCACACTAAAAGGGGTAAATGTAATCAAATACCCGAATGGGCCCCGGCGAGCGTGTTATTGGTACACACGTGACGTCTAGGGATGCTGCGCGGGTTGACAAGTGAATTCTAGTTCGAACCCGATCCTCCTATACGGGTCAATATGATTCGACAAGGTTCGAACTCTCAAACAAATATACGATTGTTACGACCGATATATTTGTTTTAAAACATCCATATTAGGACTTCAAGGCCTATAATAATGAGAATTCACTATCAAAGACATAAAGCCTACGAAACCCGATCTTCTGTCGACAGCTCGATAGAGTTGACAAGGTTCAATCCATAAAGAGAGATGACCCTTAACACTCCGATGATGGCCGTGTTGAATGCAGATCTGAACCGGAGGGGTTCCCCAAATATTTTCAAATATCTCCCAAATATCCAAAGTCCATTCCAAACACTTTCAAGCTC
>NW_021578115.1:0-283 GCF_001605985.2 Dendrobium catenatum
AATATATTGGATTTAGCATGATATTATATTTTTATATGATATTGTGATAAATTATAATTATACATTTGCATGCATATGTTTATGTAGTTACATGCATAAACTTCTGTATATTTATTATATCTGTAGGTATGCATGAATAAACGTAAACATCTATTGGCATACCATATAATGATAGATAAGTAAATAATGGAATTAAAAAATTATTAGCATGATAACAATATTCATGTAAATTATAATGCAGTTTCTTTCAATGTTTAAAATTGCGTATTCGGGTATTGAGGCA
>NW_021578116.1:0-248 GCF_001605985.2 Dendrobium catenatum
GACCTTCGCCATAACTCGAAGTGGATCTGTGAGTTGCTTTAAAAGAAGATACAAGTAGTCAATCCGGAGAGTTTGCCGGAGGAACGTGCATAACATTAACTTCCAACAAAAGAAGGCAAACTATTCTGCTAAAATATGTGCATAGCAGGCATACATAGGAAAATTTTATTAAAAAAGAAATTCTAACAATCATCCAGCCTGGAAGTTACATTGAAGAGTAAAGATCTAATTTGGATTAACACATAAAA
>NW_021578117.1:0-283 GCF_001605985.2 Dendrobium catenatum
TCTATTTGATAAATGCCTGATTAGTTTAAATGATAAATTAGTTTTAGAAGGAAAACGAATGAACAATATTTACATGTTATATTAGACCTTGATTGCACTGATAGTTCAAATTCTTTTTGTTTGAAAATAATAGTTGTTGACTCGTGGCTATGGTATAGGAGACTATGCCATGCTAGTATGAAAAATCTTAGAAACATCACTCAGAAAAATTTAGTTAGAGGCGTACCTAAGTTAAATTTCATAAAAGACCATTTATGTGATGCTTACCAACTAGGAAAACAAG
>NW_021578118.1:0-265 GCF_001605985.2 Dendrobium catenatum
TCTCTAACAATAAAACCGACATAAGAGGAGTTTTCAGGGATTGTAAGGGTCAGTTTTAGCTACTTTTGGCTTTGGTTGTCTTCATTGGGACAGCTCTCAGATGGAGTCTTTAGCCATCCTGGATTTGAGAGATTACATTAAAGAGTGGATGCTTGATATAAAAGGCCTAGTGATTTAGGGGGATACCTACAATGTCATTAAAATCTTTCAAAATTCTTTGAGGAAGCCGGTTATTGATGAAGATTTTCTAAAGCCTAAGGATTTA
>NW_021578119.1:0-233 GCF_001605985.2 Dendrobium catenatum
ATCTACCCAATCTATCCAACTCACAATCAATTTCTATAATTTTGATAACAATTCATTCAATTCTTCCAATAATTGCTCTTGTAATAATTCAATCACATTTTCATTTCCAATCTCAAAGCTTGTATAATAATATGCTTAAATAGAATACCTACTAAAATTTATAATTTCAAAATATAATTAAATTATCAGGGATTAAGTAAAATGTCATTTCAAGAATTTAATCATACTACGAC
>NW_021578120.1:0-265 GCF_001605985.2 Dendrobium catenatum
TGACTCATCAGATCCACTTCAAGATCGACTCTACAAACTACAATATCACATATTCCTATGTGATCAAAAATTTGAGAAATACAAAAGATATCTGCAACAACAATTTGAAAAAAGAACAGGAAGAAATTTTGAAAAGGTTTGGTGAAAAACTCAAGGAGATCGATAAACTGTATGCACCGCCTCAAGAGAATCAACAACAGATAATTCATCAGGAGCTGAATTCGCAATAAGGGGAGTCTGATGTAGACAAAGGGGGGTCAACACT
>NW_021578121.1:0-541 GCF_001605985.2 Dendrobium catenatum
CTGTCTGATCAAGCTGCGGAACGGCTATATCTGGACCGTTGATCGTATGATCAATGGTCCAGAAAATGTACATTCGCAGCAGACTACGAATAACATCCTAAATCCATTTTTTCACTCGTTCGTTTGATACAATAGATGAAACTTAACAAAATTTTAAACGTAGACTTAGTAGATGAACAGAAATTATGGGGAACTGATTTTGTGGCAATAAACTACTTGATAAAAAGTTAAATCTACCTAAGTGTCCTAAGCTAGGTTTTGGATTTTATCATGATTTAAAGGTTGGTTTACACCGCTTTTGGATTCTATAAGCTTATATACAGTCCATCATTAAGTTCCCAGTTGAATCAACACTCCGAAATGCCACGAATCGCCTGGAACAAGCCTTGGATGGATTGGGAGTTGGACTCGCCGGAAGCTCGCCGGAAAAGGCTTTGACTGTCGGGGTTTGAGTGGGGAACTCCAGAGAACTTAAACGAACAAAATATTTTGCTGGAGGAGCTCTAGATGGGGTGAGAGAACGTTAAGGTTAGAATGAATC
>NW_021578122.1:0-467 GCF_001605985.2 Dendrobium catenatum
ATCCCCCTCCACAATGACACCCTCCACATCATACATCAATTGCAAGAGCAATTTCTCGATAAAATAGACAGCCATGATCTCCACTTGGGTGTTGTCCCAGTGGGTAATAGACCATCCAGCCGCCACTATGAGTCTGCCATGATCATCCCGGATGACAATTCTGATCCCCCCAGCATTGTTCCTGCGCAGAGCCGTCAACATTGATTTTCAGCCAACCAGTAGGGGGGGACACCAAGAAAGAGAGTGTAAAAATCCAGAGGATTGGCGAGTGACCCGTTGCTCCCGGTATAGAGGAAAAAAACATTGTGGTGTGGAACCGAGTACTCTAGCATCCAACGTGGTGCAGGGGATCACGGTCTTGCCATGCCAGATCGCTTTTCGATTGCCCCAGCTGTGAAAGACTGCCGCACAATAAAGCTTTGCCCACCGCGATCCAATCTTCAAGTTCCGCATGAGCTCCTCGAGGG
>NW_021578123.1:0-394 GCF_001605985.2 Dendrobium catenatum
TGGATGTTTGTGCAGCTAAGATCTATATCAAAGTTTATCATAATTCACCCTCGAAGGTTTTAAGTCATATTTGACTTATTTCACACTTTTTTTTTTCTTTCTTTCACACTGGTTCGATCTTCGATCACCTATTTGAACTATCACCTCAGAGGTTATTTAAGAGATGTTCGCATGCACCCACCATAACTAATGAGGCTAGTTATCATATATATGGCACATGTCACCACTTTAGTACATGCTAAAGATACTTTTTGTTCTCTTATGGATCGGTCACACACCCTTAAGTAACCATTTTTATATATGACTTTCTTTATTTAGGCTTTGTTTGGGACGGTTTTTTTATTACTTCTTAAAGCAGCTTTCTAGTACAAAATTTTTAATTTTTTGTACTTAA
>NW_021578124.1:0-805 GCF_001605985.2 Dendrobium catenatum
TGATCGAGGTCGAGCGGACCATAGCCGAGTGGTAGTGGTTAGTGGGTGACGATAGTTAAAAGGAACATAGTCAGGTGACAAAGGTTGAACGATCATAGTCCAGTGACCACATTTAGACGGACTGTAATATATAAGCAATGGAAAAAGGAAGGACCATAGTTGGGCAATGGTTGTTAGAAAGGCCATAGTCAATGGGGGATGGTAGTAGGAAGGATGATAATAAAGAAATTGTGATTACAGGAATCGTAGTTTGTAGCAACAGAGGTCCGAAATACCATAGTCAAGCAATAGTAGTTGAAAGGACCAATGTTGGGAAGCAAAAAGTGTTTGAAGAACCATAGTCGAGTGATGGTGGTCATAGAGAAAGTAGTTAGAAGGCAACTAAAGTGGCAAGGATCTTAGTCTGGCAATTGATGTTGAAGGATAGTAGTTTAGCAATGATAGTTTAGAGAACTATATTCAAAAGAAGATGAAGTTAAGAGAGTTAGAGGATTATAATCAGGTGATAGTGGTTGGAGTAATTATAGTCAGAAGGTGAGAGAGGTCGGAAGGATTGTAGTAAGGCGATTGTTGTTGAAGGGACCATAGTCAAAAGATGATAGAGGTCAGAAAAACCTTTGGTCACCACGGTTGAAGGGACCATAGTTGATACGAGACCAAGGTTAAAAGGACCATGGTCGAGGAACATAGGTCATTGGGATAGTAGTTTGTGGGCAATGGAAGTTAGATGGACCGTAGTAAGGCAACTGAGGCCAATGGACTATAATCTGGTGATGGTAGTCGGAAGAAACTTATTTGATGGGTG
>NW_021578125.1:0-278 GCF_001605985.2 Dendrobium catenatum
CATTCTCAAATAATCTCTTGCCAGTAAGGGCGTGGTATGTGTCCTCTAACCGGCGGTTTGCCGCCAAATGGCACCGCTGGATAAACGGTTACGACCCGGGGCCCTCTGAACCGAGTGGTTTTGCTGCCAAATGGCACCACGATATACCGGTTATGGCCAGAGCCAATACGCTCCTTATTGGCATCAAATCCTTGAGATATGAATCAATAAGATACGATCGATAGGGCACAAAGCTCTCTGCGAGCTAAGGTGGATTCAAATTTGTCCCCTTAGACAAA
>NW_021578126.1:0-853 GCF_001605985.2 Dendrobium catenatum
ATTACGAAAATAATTAAAAAATATTAAAATAAATTTCTAATAAATAAAATTGATAAAAAAAAAACATTTTTAACTTTTTCATAATAAAAAAATAGGAGATTTTAATAAGATAAGAAAATGTTGCAAAAAACAAATAACTCTATTGGATTTTATGTGAAATATTACCACAAAATGCTTACATGATTATGAGCAAATTAAATCTATCATTTTAAATATTTCTCATATGAGAGATTAACCATTGTACTATGTTTTATCACATGACATCACATAAAGATAAGAGCATGTAAATATAAAATAACAATGTGGTAAATAAAAGAGTAGAGAAACACAAACCGATTTATCATAATTTAGCACTAACGCCAACATCTAAGCATCAAGTACTCCATTCAAGATTTTACTATCCTCTCCTTAATTTGACCACTAATTGATGTAAAATCCCCTCTTTTTAATGACTATTAGATAAGTCGTACACCTTTTTTTCTCTTAAAGCAAAAGAGTTTTTTTTTTTTTTTTTGTGATGAGGAAGCACTGTCTTTAGGTCAGTGAAAACTCCGATCGACCTAGCATGCAACCCACACCAATTTATACGAGACAACACTTAAGGCATTCACTCATTGCCAAGAGATTCGAACCAGGGACCTGGGCTTTGCCCAGCCGGCTCTTCACCACCCGGACAAGCAGCAGTGGGTGCAAAAAAGTTATTACTCTAGCCCACCAACTAGTCAACCATGTAGAGAACAACTATCCCTTACAAATACAGGCCACTTGCTCTCTTACCAGCCAACAAATTCCATTCCAAAGGATATAAGGCGTAAGAGAAGAAGAATATAATATCAAAGTGTACTCTTTGATG
>NW_021578127.1:0-202 GCF_001605985.2 Dendrobium catenatum
ACAGGGTTCGAACCTTTAAACGAATACACGGTTGTGACGACCAGTGTATTTGTTTCAATATATTCATATTAGGCCTTCAAGGCTTACAATCAAAAGAATTCACTAAATAAAAGGCATGAAGCCTATGAAACCCGATTCTCCTAATTAGATAAATGAGAGTAAACAAGGTTCGAGATATCAGATAAATATGCGGTTACGAAGT
>NW_021578128.1:0-335 GCF_001605985.2 Dendrobium catenatum
GGATCAAAAGATCATATGGAAAGGAAGCCTAAGTGTGAGGACTCACACCTAAGCATAGAGGATCAGATTTAAGGTTTATAATTTAATGAAGAGAAGATGCCGCTAGGGATGCTTATACTTTTCTTCGGGATGAAGATTAGGATGCCACTAAGGATGCTTACTCCTAACTTCAAAGATGTCAATAGGATGCGTTAGGAGGACTTATACCTAAAGACGGATTTAAGATTTAAAATTTAATGAAGAGAAGATGCCGCTAGGGATGCTTATACTTCTCAAGACGAAGATTAAGATGCCACTATGGATGCTTACTCCTAACTTCAAAGATGTCAATAGGA
>NW_021578129.1:0-223 GCF_001605985.2 Dendrobium catenatum
ATTATACCCTTATGTTGAGTTGAGTTATGTTGGGGCCTTGAGGGCAATTTAGTCTTTATTTATTCATGTATGCTTGAGACCTATATATATGGGTCTTTTCTCTTGTAATAGCTAATGATGATGGAAATGGAAAAGCTATTTTGTTCTTCTTTGTCTTCTTGCATGAGTGCTTGAAGGAGAGATAGAGAGAGAGCTCCGGGGAGCAAAGCGCAAGGCCCACCAG
>NW_021578130.1:0-289 GCF_001605985.2 Dendrobium catenatum
ATAATTTTAAGTTCTTATCCATAACAATGCCTCCACTGCCTCCAGCTTGAATCTGAGCATTCCTTATCATCTGTGTCTTAGCCGCCATCATTTGGGTGAAAGAATCCAAAGTAGCATTAATGCTACTACCTTGAGGCCCCACTACTGATGGTAATTCCCTCCTGATTTCTCCAGTGTTGCCATCAGTGGCACCAGGTTCAGGTTCCTCAGCCCTGAGACATAATGCAACGAAACAATCTAAGCAATAAATATCACAAGCACCTTATATCTACTCTAACCTATACGATCA
>NW_021578131.1:0-301 GCF_001605985.2 Dendrobium catenatum
TCACTGTTGTAGATAGCATTCAGATTATTTATTTTGAGATCCAATAGTCTTTCGCTTATATTGTATTTAGTAGTGACTCTGCATAGTATATATATTGGAAGTGTTATTTCAGTCTTCTCCAACCAAATCTTGAGGCCATTCTTGCCACAATCTGGCACGACACGAGCTATGTGATATCATATCATAATGAGTTGGGTTGTGACAATTAGAAAGTCTTAAGAGAAGCAAGCCATGATGTTGAGATAGTGTTTAAGTATTCTTAAGGCATATTCCACCTCACGTCCCTACAATTCAACTTCAT
>NW_021578132.1:0-494 GCF_001605985.2 Dendrobium catenatum
AGAGAATTTGTTTTAAATACTGATCATGAAGCACTTCATTTTCTGGGTACAAATGCATACCTCTTGGATCTACCTAATACTGTTGGCAATTCACCTATTTTTAATGTTTATGACCTATCTTTGTATGAAGGAGATTCTGACGATTTTGTAGATATTGAAACTTTACCACTCTCTGCTCCTTTGGTAAAGTCTGAAGATCAAATCGAAGATGTTATTGATGTAAAAGCTATTAAGACAAGGCATGGAGAGCATAAAAAGTTCCTGGTCAAATGGAACAATCGACCATTGACTGATTGTACCTGGATAGATACTGCTAATCTAAAAAAGAAAAACTTTGTGCTTTATGAAAGAGTTGCTGATACGTTCTCATCAGGAGATGATAATTTTCCACCAGGGGAAAATTGATGCTATCAAGAATTTCTGTACTTTTCTTTTATTTGAATAATAGTATATTTTGTTTTCTTCTCTTTTTAGCTATCCAATGATGGGAAAGC
>NW_021578133.1:0-927 GCF_001605985.2 Dendrobium catenatum
TGCTTTATCGGACTTTTTTCTAATAAAATTTGCTTTTGGTTAAAAAAAAAATGACTTGATTTTGTTCTTTCTCTTGCTTTTGTTTTATTTTATGTCTCGATGTATTATGTAATGGGCCAGCTCGGAACAGCTTGTTTGAGATAAGTTACAAAATTGAGCTTTGCTATCATGGATATGTATTTACTAATCAATATTTAATTCATTAAAGAGCTTGTTTTAAACTAATGAGTGAATTTATGAGCTTGATATTTAAATTTTTATGTTTTATTACATTAAAAATAATAAAATTTCATTTATTTTTGTTTTTATCGGTTAATGGTGATGGCGAGTGTCCACAGTTTTTTTTTTTTTTTAATTTTCTTAAGATGTCCACATTCGGATGTTAAAAAATGTACGTTTTCTGAGCTTTCAATTAGAAAAAATAAAAATAAAAAAATTATTGAGATTAGGCTAAAAAAAAATCTATACTAGTATTCCTAACTACAATAATATTTAAGTACACAAATTATATAACATTAATTGCTTGCCAATAAAACAAGGATTATGACTAATATTTATGTGTTGTTATATATCAATTGGTATTAGGGATGCAAACGAATTGAGTCGAGTTCGAGCCATGTCTAACTTGAGCTCAACATGCGAGTCAAAACTCGAACTCGAGTCGAGCTCAAAAGATGAGCTTGAGCTCGGCTCGAGGCAGTGGATGACGGTTGGCGATCCAACTCACGAGGCATGTCGATTTTCAATCAATTTCAACATTCTTAGTACAATCATGATGAACCAAATATTTACCAATGGTAATTATAGATTAGTTATTACATATCATTATCATTGGTTATTTAATATGTATGCTCAAATCTTTCAACAATCTTTTTAGTCATAATCCTTCACATGTTATATGAGTTAATGCCCTAAGTTTTACTTGAG
>NW_021578134.1:0-264 GCF_001605985.2 Dendrobium catenatum
AAAAACGAAAAAAAATTGTAATTGTTGCGTGCAGGAGTATTCGCGGCGGTAAAGAAATATAAAGTTCAGTGTATTAGTGTTATACAAAAATCTGGCACGCAATCATATAAGAGAGAGAGTCTAACATTTATGAGACACTAAGAATTTTACGTGAAAACCCCTGAAAAAGGGGAAAACCCACAGGGGCCTAACCCAGTTCGAATGAATCCACTAGTATAGTTGTTGATTACAAATGAGGCCCATCCGTGGGAGAAGGCCTTAGCT
>NW_021578135.1:0-299 GCF_001605985.2 Dendrobium catenatum
AAACTAGTACATATAAATAAATAACTCAAGATCGTATCCGTTGATCTTCGATGTCCTCATCAGCTTGCGAGCTTTGTCCACCTTCTTCTTCCACCTCTTTGAGGAGACTTGCGAGTTCTTCTCCACCATTCTTCTCGGGCTTCTAATCTCTTTCGTGATGCAATCAAAAATTTGGGAGAGGGACCCAAATTTTTTATCACAAAAAACAAACTCACAAAATACCCAAAAGAACACAAATACGATAAACCCCAATTTTATATACTAAAATGAAAGACTTACAAACTTTGACTCGTACAAAC
>NW_021578136.1:0-985 GCF_001605985.2 Dendrobium catenatum
GCATTATTGTTACCTTCTTTCGCACGGTAGCTGACTTGTTTTATCTCGCTCACATGCTTCTGAAGTTTCGCACGGCCTTTGTTGCGCCTAGCTCCAGGGTTTTTGGGAGGGGTGATCTTGTGAAGGACCCCCATCAGATCGCCATGAGATACCTTAAAGGGGATTTTTTCATCGATCTTGCTGCCATGCTTCCGATTCCTCAGGCAAGGCTTCCCCTGCACATTTCTATTCGTATTCTTCTTGATCGTCTGGCATTTTCTTTTCCTTAATTTAATTTTTCTTAACGTGCGATAATGTTTCTGCGTGCATTTGAGTGTTGAAGAATTCTCTGCTGATTCGGAGAATAGGGTTATGCCTCATCAAAGATCTCATGATCAAGTCATCTGAAATTTGACTTTGACCTGTTAGATATTTAAGAAAAAAGAAAAAAAAAACCTGCACGTTCGGCGCATTGGGAGGATTAAATATTATTCTTTAGCCTGCGGAAAATACCTGATTACGGAGGAATATATATCCAGTTCATCTATATAGGGAAATAAATTATGAAACAAAAAATTTGGGTCTGGATTTTCTGAACTAATTTTTTAGCTAATATTGATAGATAGAAATGTCTTAATATTTTGATATTTTATTGAAAATGTCTTCTTTGTTTGATATTTTGCCTACGGATCTATATCATCGAGCTCTTTGATGTTAATTTTATTCAAAATAGAATGAAAAATATCATAGAAATAAATTTACAAAGTTCTTGTTGGTCAGCGCATTTATTATGATGTATGAACATATAATTCAACAGTATGGGGATTTGAAAAGATAAAGAGAACATTTTCTATTTTGTCTGCTTATGTAAATGAGTTGCCGATTTGATTAAATAAAATAAGCTCATGTTAAGATATTGACGTTTGGAAATGTTGAAAATATTTATGATTTTGGTTGCAGATACTAATCTGGTTTGTAATACCGGCAGTGAGTAGCTCATCAGCCA
>NW_021578137.1:0-262 GCF_001605985.2 Dendrobium catenatum
AGGTTTATGGAAAAATATCACTTTAGTTGAGTGTAGTATTAAGGAATATTTTATTTAATGTTACTCATATATCTAAGCTTTCTTTACTTTGGGATCCCTAGCTTAAGGCAGGCATGAATCTATTTCATTTGCTTGTGAAATAACAATTATCTATTTCCATCGCTCATGATGCCCATGTTTCTAATTTTATAGCTAAAAATTGATCGATTTTGTATATGCTCTTCTTTACAACAACAACAACAACAACATCAAGCCTTTATCC
>NW_021578138.1:0-1094 GCF_001605985.2 Dendrobium catenatum
ACTAACTTGTACTTAATATATTATTAAATTCATAACACATTCAATTTAATTTTTAAATGAACCAACCACCTTAAATCCTAAATTATGTTAGCAAACAATTTCTTGAATTTAAATGGATTTTAACAACTATTTTATCAAAGAGTTTTTTTTATTGGACATTCCTGGGATTTATTAAATCCTCAATTTACATGATTTGTTAAATCTTACAAAAGTAAATTGGACATTCTTGGGATTTATTAAATCCTCAATTTACATGATTTGTTAAATCTTACAAAAGTTAAATCCTACTTGAGCCCCATAACTTAGATTCGAAAGAGCAAGAAAATACGAATGGGTCCAAAATATCAAACCCTATAACTCAACGACATAGGTAAATAAAATGAATGGATAAAAAGAAATAAAATTAAAAAAACAAAATAAAATGAATAGATGAGATCCACAAAGGGCAATAGATTTTTTTAATAATCTAATTTAATTTAATTGAATAATTGATAGTATAATTATCATTAAATTAGTTTAATTAATATTTGTAATTTATTGGTTATTATAGCTATTAGTAGTATGATTTTCATTAGATTAGGTTAATCTTTAACTAATGAATTAAATCATTAGTACAAGTAATAGTGAAATAATTTATAAGAACTAATCAATATTAGTTTGTAATGTGCTCTTTATTGATTTTTCAGTAATATTGTATGCAATTATCTTGAAATTATAATTATCATATTCACATTTAAATACCTAATTGTCATAAATACTGAAAAAAGTTACCAAACAATTTCTAAAAATTTAACAAAATTTAACATTTATCATACCAAATACTTTTCAGGATTTAATACCCTTAGAAATTTCTAAATCCAAAGTTGCCTGATTTATTAAATGTTACTAAAGTTAAATCCCACTTATTAGCATAAAGCCCCTCAAAGCTCTCCTTCATGCGAAGCAGGAGAAGCAACGAAGAAAGAACGAGGAAAATACACTAGACGGGCCTAATTCATGTGGGTCACAGAACCAACACATTGGATAATTATTTTATATTTCAGTAGTTTAACATTTTATTAATTAGTATTTAATTATTATATATTAATATTGAC
>NW_021578139.1:0-203 GCF_001605985.2 Dendrobium catenatum
TCTTCCTTAGACCCAAAATCTAAGTAATCTACTTCATTCAACCCAAAATTGAATGATCTTCCCTATGACATTTAAAATGCTAAACCCATAGATGTCCCTTAGGAATTATCCAATCTGTTGAAGTTCATCCTACCCTCTTGGATGAATTTCACCAAGTACTAAGTGTAACCCCTTAGGCAAGTCTATCTTATCCTATTAGATAG
>NW_021578140.1:0-262 GCF_001605985.2 Dendrobium catenatum
TCAAAATCTCAAACTCGGGGTCATGGGTTGCAACACTTTCAAGATTCGATTTATATAATTGATTCGAAATGTTTTGCTCTCAGATTCATCCTTAAATATTTTAAATTCTTTTTCAAGATTAACATAGAATGATTTTAAAATCTCATGAATTTTATTCAGATCATCATATACATCAAGTAATATCATGTGGTTGTCATCTATTAATGCATGATCTTTCCTAAGGATTTCATGTTCTTTCTTAAATTCTTCCAATTCTAGACTT
>NW_021578141.1:0-219 GCF_001605985.2 Dendrobium catenatum
AGCATTGCTTCCACGAAAGATCGGATCTAGATTTGAAATTTAGGATGGTGCCACGATGGGCGCACTCCATCACTAAAGAATGGTCTTGTGGAGAGGAAACTTGCTCTACACAAAGAACCACGTCTGGGTGATCATATGTGGAGGAAACTTGCTCCACATATAGGATCGAGTCTGGAATGATAGTATGTAGAGGAAACTTGCTCTACACAGATGATCGAG
>NW_021578142.1:0-372 GCF_001605985.2 Dendrobium catenatum
GCACCTACTCCAGAGGGATCCCCAGAGAGGGATGAGATAGAGTCAGTCCGTAGTACTCATAGGATCGGTTCCCCTATGAGTCCCTACATAGAGGCACTTCGTTGGATCTTTTCAGAGGATGACTCATTCAAGGATGAGTCAGATGAAGACATACCAGTACATCATGTCTGTGAGACTACCCTTCGAGGTCACTCGGATGAGCAGAGAGAGCCCGAGGACCAGGATGAGCGGGAAGACCCCGAAGTAGGAGGGTCTCCAAGAGCAGTAGCTACAGACACCACAGTCTTACACTTACAGACTCAGATGGCCACTGGGAAGATCCATCTCCAGGACATTGATTCGGTACAGCCTTTAGATAAGGCTACTCAGACA
>NW_021578143.1:0-1203 GCF_001605985.2 Dendrobium catenatum
TCTCAACCAATAGGCCAAGAAGAGTTGTGTGTTTTTATCTTCTTTCAGTGGACATTTGTTGAAACAATTATTTGGCTTGATTTACATATGACTTGATCGATTTGTCCTTACTAAGCCGTTGTTGTAAAGGCCACTATATATACCATATGGACGATACGTTGCTAGGAGGCAAACGTCTTACGATAATTTTTTCGGTGCGGGGATGTATTTTAGAGGTGAATCAATATGCGTCATATTATATTTTTGTTATGTACAATTGTGTACTGGATAATGTGGCGCATTTTGATTCGCCTCTGGATGATCCGTTACCGCACAGGATAATTTCTCCAAATTTAGACGGCATAGATGGCAATACTTAAATATTGAGGCTGGCAATTAAGGATGTTTTGTGTAATACTAAAAATTTCATTTCTCTTGGTTACAAATTATTTTACAGAATTTTTAGAAAATTTATGAGGTTTAAAATTATATCAAATTTCTATTAGATTCAGCAAAATGATGGATCTGATTAAATAATTCATTTCTTTTTAAATAATTTCCAATTCTTATCAATCAAATATGCAATAGTTATAATGAGATAATATTAAATCATAAAAAAGATAAAATTTTCTTCAGAGCTGTGAAATAATTAGGAGATCCATTTTAGAGAGTTTCTCGGTAAAATAGAAAAGAAAAAGTATTTTTTATTAAAAATTTTAAAGCTTAATATAAGAATAGAGTTCAATTTTAAAATATATTTCATCTCAAAAGGTTTAAAGAAAAAAAAAACATTTAATGATGGATAAGATATATTAAAATTAAAATCTATGCCATAACTTGTAATTTGGTTAAACTCAAAAATAAAAATTCATAATTATAATTTTCTCAAATTTTTTTCATAATAAATGTTTTTCAGTCAATAAAACACTTTTTAACATCTTCATGCCCTAGCCGCTCTGCTAGGGCTCGTGGCTCCGGTGATCTTCTCCCACTCGGAGGGAGTTTTCCCTCCGGTGATCTTCCATTTTCAAGGAAGTTTCTTCTTATCTGGCTCTTCTTAGTTATTGTGGTTAATTTTCTTCTAGTTTTTCCACGTATTTGCCGGCTGTGCCGGATGGCGGTTGCGAAACTCCGGGATCCCGGTTTTTTCGGTGGGAAAACCCTTTCTCGTTCATTTATTGAAGCTTTAGCTGGTTCTAAACCTTCGTTTCCGGATTTGTATGC
>NW_021578144.1:0-346 GCF_001605985.2 Dendrobium catenatum
GATCATTTTCTTTCCAAAGAGATCAAAGGCTTGGCCATATTAGATCATTTTGGCCTCCCTTAAATTTGCTTTAAATATTAGTTTTGTGCTTGGGTCTTATTACTCTTGGTTCTGTTTATCCTTTTCTACTGTTAATCTATTTTTCTATTTTTTTAAGATGGCCAATAGGTCTCTCTTTGAGTTCTTGGGTTGTTGTAGTTCTTTGACTGCTACATAGTCATTTGGGACTTCAGTGATTTGCTTTGGGCTGATGTCTTCCTCCCTTATGCTTTTGATGTGGAGCTTGGTTCTTGGCGAGTTGGCCTTTTTTGGCTTCACTTATATTATTGGGTTGTTATCATTTATT
>NW_021578145.1:0-1106 GCF_001605985.2 Dendrobium catenatum
CAATCTCAGTATCTTTACACCCCGGGGGGCAAAATGCTGCCGGTGAAAGGACGTCAGGGCCTTCTTTGGAAGAAAGGATTCGGAAAATGGAAGAATCACAGAACGAAATTCTTCAACTCCTCCGGGAGAATCGACAGCCTGGATTAGCACGGCAGGAGGAAGTCTTCCTCCCCCAAAATCCACCACGGGTGGAGGATGTCCAATTCGAACATCCTCGAGCAGAAGTTCATCTCCCCCCACTTAGGAGATTTCCCCAGTCTCGACAGGATAACGAACTTGCAGATACGGCAAGTTCTACACATCCTCCACCTTCGATTCGACAGCCTCGCATCCTCCCAGATCTCCCTGAAAACTCTGCCCAACCACATGGAGCAGAACTCCCTCACGACGCCCTGCGCCACGAACTGCGAAAATTAGTAAGGGAAGAATTCCCCCAAGGAGATACGAGACAAACTCTCCGACAGAGAGACTTTCAGGAATCTTCACCTCTAACTGAGGCCATACTGCAACACCCAATTCCGGCAAGATTTAAGCTACCTAGCATCGAGTCCTATGACGGGACGACCGACCCATATGAGCATATCGACTACTACAGAACCATCATGCATATTCAACAAGCATCAGACGCGCTCCTCTGCCAGGTCTTTCCCGCCACCCTTAAAGGACAGGCCCGAACGTGGTTCTACTCGCTTTCACCTGGAACGATCCCCTCTTTTGTCAAATTGGCCAAAGTATTCGTCGAACAATTTGTGGCCAATCGAAGAATTGCTAAGGATTCTTCCCACCTCTCCGGGATTCGCCAAAATGAGGGAGAATCGTTGAAGGAGTATTTTCAACGATTTTCCACTGAAGCACGACAGATTCCAGGAGTAGACCCTGAATTGCTCAGAGGGGTCTTTCTTGGAGGTCTTCGTCCTGGCCCCTTCTATTCGGCCCTTATGCGAGACACCGTCCATTCGTACGCTGACTTGATCCATCGCGTGGAGGCACAAATCTCTGCGGATGAAGCTATAAATGCTCACAGGAAACAATTTGAGCAAATCAGCGGGAAGCGCAAAGGTGCACTTGAGATGGATAATTCTTTCTCACAGCAGAAAAAGCATGAG
>NW_021578146.1:0-1394 GCF_001605985.2 Dendrobium catenatum
TTCGCAGCAACCTTCAATCACCCTGACTGGAAACAAGTCATGAAAGCAGAATTCAGTGCACTCCAAAACCAAGAAACCTGGACACTTGTACCTAAACCAGAATCATATCCTATTATTGGTTGTAAATGGACATTTCGCTTCAAAACCCAACCCACCAACTCACTTCCTTGCTAAAAAAAGCTAGACTAGTAGCTCTCGACAATCATTAGGAATTTGGTCTCAATTTTGCTGAAACATTTAGCCCGGTCGCCAAGTTGCATTAATCTGAATCCTACTAACTCTAGCACCCCACAAGAATTGGTCAATACACAAATTAGATGAATCCAATGCCTTTCTTTAGGGTCCTCGTGAGGACACCATATACATGACCCAACATAAGGGCTTTGAAGACCCTCACCTTCCCAACCATGTTTGTCTTTTAAAGAAAGCTATTTATGAGCTAAAACAAGCTCCAAGGTTGTGGTTCACCACCTTCTCCCAACATCTTATATCTCTTGGCTTTCATTACAGCAAAGTCGACCCATCTCTTTTCACTCTCGCTTCATCCACTCACTCCACCTGTTTCATTATTTACATCGATGACATTCTTCTTACAAGTTCCTCTACAACTCACCTTACCAATATAATTAACAGCCTCCACTCCACCTTCTCCATGAAACATCTTGGCAATCCCTCTACTTTCCTCGACATTCAAATAGCTCACAATCCCACCTCTCTATTTCTCTCCCAAGCACCCTACAACTTATCCATCCTAAACAAGGCCGGCTACTTATCCTACAATCCGACATCCAACCCAACCTCAGCCAATCGTCCACCCAACATTACCTCCACTGCCACTCCATTAATTATCTCTTGAGCTATATCTCCATGCATCTCACTGGCTCCCTACAATACCTCACTATCACTCGTCCTGACATTATTTATGTCGTCAATCAGTTATGCCAACATATACACGATCCGTCAGCAGAACATTCTCAATGGTTGAAGCAACTCATTTGCTATCTCAAATGTAAGCTCACCTACGGATAGGGGTGTCAATTCGGGCCAACAGGTCAAGTTTGGGTCGAACCTGACTTGACCCAGGCATAAATGGGTTGACCCAAACCCAGCCCATTTAGCTAAATGGATCAGGATCTCTAACCCGAACTCGACCCACATGGGTTGCCGAGTTGATCCAACCCGATCCGCAAACCAACAGGAATCGTTGATGAGTCACGTGAGGCATAGTTGGAGGAAGACAGAGTCGAGTGAGGCAGAGTTGGCAGACGGTGGAGTTGAATGTCGATTGAGGCGGAGTTGACGTACAACGGAGTCGACTATCGAGTGAGGCGAAGTTGACGGGCGGCGAAGTCAACTATCGAGTGAGGCAGAGTCGGCAGACGGCGGAGTCTAGT
>NW_021578147.1:0-234 GCF_001605985.2 Dendrobium catenatum
CATGGATTGGGCTTCAGGCATTGGCGCCTGACTGCGGGTGGATTCACCAATATAAAACCTCGTACCTATCATTTCCCTTCCAAGACTGGAATCATAACGCTCATCGGTAGCCGTAGATGATGAAGCTGAGGGAGCCGCCATTGGAGACCTAGATTGGGCTTCAGGCATTGGCGCCTGACGGTCGTCGTCGAGGCTTTGTTGTCCACCGCCGAGAGTAGACATGTAATTAACCCC
>NW_021578148.1:0-314 GCF_001605985.2 Dendrobium catenatum
ACCACCACAGCCAGCTCAGAAGCAGCCCTTTCAGATAATTCCTCAATATACTAGAGATCCTAACTTCATCCCTTTTAGAGAGAGATTGGCAAAGCCTTATCCATTTAAAAAGGAGTCAGTTAAGAAGATCTTCAAGAGCTTATTAAAGAAACCTGATTTTCAGTTGCCAGAGGCTAGGAGACCCGAGGACGAGGCTAAGAAAGACGATCCTAAGTATTGTCCATACCATCGGATGCTTAGTCACCCACTTGAGGACTGTGTTGTGTTCAAAGATTGACTTGAGAGGAACTACACTCAAGGTAACATCATAATTC
>NW_021578149.1:0-279 GCF_001605985.2 Dendrobium catenatum
TATTGATTGCTATTAATTGACTCAGACATTCTATTGATTGGACAAATGATATAGACACAACGAATTGACTAGACGACACGATTGATTGAACTGATAGTATTGATTGATAGACACTGCTACGATGGATAGATATTGGCTTCCAGTCATTTACTGATTTGATTGCTGAGGCGTATTAATTTATCGATGTTTTTACCGCTGTATTGATTATTGCTTATTGATTTTCGTACTGCATTGAATACTGCTTTGATTTCCGCTGTACAGACTTGATTTCATTGACTA
>NW_021578150.1:0-252 GCF_001605985.2 Dendrobium catenatum
CCATCAGCCAACCGGGGAAACCAAGGAGCCAAGGCACCAGAACCCAAGAGCCATCCACGGGAAACGAATAGACAAGGGGAAGGGAAGAGACAAAATTAATGAGCTACTAAAAAACATAGCTCATAATGAGCTAACTCTTAGTTAAAATATTAATGAGCTAGCAAGTTCAAGGGAAGTCAAAACTAAATTTTTTTAGGTTTGTTTTGATCCCTCCCTGTCTACATCAACTTTCATGGAACATAGCAGAGATCC
>NW_021578151.1:0-283 GCF_001605985.2 Dendrobium catenatum
AAGGTCTATTTTATGTAATGTAACTTTTTTGTATATCCGAGCCTTCTATGAGTGCTATCCGAGTATTCTTCTTCACTGTTTTGTAAACAAAAAAATGTTAATTCATGAAATATTGATTCTTGTATGTAGGGCTGTCAATATTGGACTCGAACCGAAAACCCGACCTGATCCCGACCAAAAAATTGCGAGTTCATTTCGGGTCCTGAAAATCGACCCGTTTGAAAAATTGGGCCGTGTTCGGGTTGACCCGAGAACCTGGAATGACCCAAAATGCACACAAACT
>NW_021578152.1:0-445 GCF_001605985.2 Dendrobium catenatum
GGTTTTTCGAACCCGAAGTCGACCCGCTTCGGGTTCGGGTCAACCCGACACGACCCGGTTTCAATCGAGTAGACATAAAAAATTTCTTCCGTTTGCGCTCTTACTCAGCCAAATACTATAAATCCATCTTCTGTTCTTGTGCTTACTGAGCCAAATCCCGAAAATCAACTGTCCGTTCATGGTTACTAAGTCAAATCCTGTAAATCCACCGTCCATTTCGGTTCCGCATTCAGGGCACTGGACAGTTAGTGCGCCGGACACTGCAGCAGTACTGCGACGCGGTCATTCGACGCGACATCGGGGCAGCGCGTAAGTGGGGGAAGGCAGATCAGCGGGGCACCTTGGCGGGCAGATCGATGCAGACGCGGTCAGCTGCAGTCAGGGTCGGTCAGTGGGTCAATCCGGGTCATTTTTTGGGGTTTCCGGGTCAACCCGAACCCGACCC
>NW_021578153.1:0-308 GCF_001605985.2 Dendrobium catenatum
GGGGGGGAATTAAGGCCTTAGCCAATTTTCATTGGAGAAGGTAAATAGTCACAAAAGGAAAAAAAAATCCTTATAAACATCTCAAATAAAACTAGGAGCTCTAATAAAAACAACAAAGCTCAAAAATCAAAGGTGCCTAAGAGGCTAAGAGAAGGCTAAAAAAGTGAATAAAATGACAAAAATATAAGACTAGAGTGTTCAAAGAATCACCTAAAGATTCATATCAACAACTTAATATAGTATAAGTACAAGTTCGGTTGCCAAAAAGGCCATCTAAGGAGTGCATTAAAGGATTGAGCAGTCAGGGT
>NW_021578154.1:0-280 GCF_001605985.2 Dendrobium catenatum
AAGTGATTTCAACTCTTTAGCCAACTTCACCTTGACAGTAGCACTAGAAACACCCAATTCACTGTGATTATCATCATCAATACACTCCCTGTCTTATTCTATATTTTTGATATCATTAACCTGCTCTACCAGACATACTTCTTCAGGATCCTCACTAAGAACAGCGAATATATTGGTAACAGCAGTCTCCGAGTTTACCTTTCCAAGGGACTTTCTATGTACATCTCTACTGTCTGGAGCCAAAACATCATTGATTTCCACAATATCCTTCTTATTTATC
>NW_021578155.1:0-217 GCF_001605985.2 Dendrobium catenatum
GGAAATGGTTGTGCCGATTGGCTTGCTAATTGGGGATCTACTCTTCATGATTTTGTTGAATTAAATTTGTCGAATGTTGATCCTGTTTTGAGAGGTATCCTGCGTTTTGATAAGGCGTGTTTGCCCTATGTTAGACCTGGATGAGGTGTTCCTTTTTCTGTATTTCCTTTTGCTGGGTTTGTTTATGTTTTTCTGCTTCCCCTTACTCCTTTCTAAG
>NW_021578156.1:0-434 GCF_001605985.2 Dendrobium catenatum
ACTTTATAAGTTCCGGCCACTTGGTTAATAACCAGCTTGGAATCTCCAAAGATCTTAATCTCTTTAATTTCCATTAGAATTGCAAGTTCCAAACCGGTTATCAGGGCATCGTATTCAGCTTAGTTATTTGAGCAAGGCTACGATAAATGGTAGGAAAATGCATCATTTAGTTTTCCGACGTTATGAAAATTAAACCGACTCCAGCCTTTCTAGGAATCGCAGATTGTTGGGTCGCATTCCTACGAGAGGATGCTGCTCCATCAAAATACAATTCCTAGACGGCCTCGCCAGATTCCCTCAAACTCATGATTTGTTCGTCGGGTAGATCATCATTCAGAGGAGAATCTAATGGCAGCGGGTGTGCTGCCAGAAAGTCGGCGACAACTTGTCCTTTCACAGCACGAAGAGGAGTGAAAGTAATCTCAAATTACAGC
>NW_021578157.1:0-672 GCF_001605985.2 Dendrobium catenatum
TTTATGTTTTTATGATTTTTGTTTTTGTGATTTTTTTGTTTGTTTTGAGTGATTTTATTTTAGAGCTTGTGCATTTGTCATAGTGTATTGTGATTTGTGTTTTGTTTGATTTTCTTTAATAAAAATTCAAAAATAAAAAAATGTGGAAATTGTTTGGGACGAAATTTTTCGTACGGGACGATGTGTGTAAAATTCAATTTACGAGAATTCTAACTGTCTTAAGAGCAGTTTTTAATGAAGTTCGTCTGTACGATCTACACGATCATCCGGGACGAAATTTTTTTCTCTTAAACGTTGGGACGATTGAATGCAGCAGTTGAATGGATAAGGCAATTTTAATTATGAACTTTGTCCGTACGAAGTTTTGGTTCGTCCAGACGAACAGACGTTGATTCACAGTATGGGACCGTTTTCAAATGCCATTAAAACGAATTAACTTTTGATCGTCTGTACGAAATTTTTTTGTCTGTACGATCGATCAAGTCAAAAAGTCTGTACGAAAGGAGGTATCATATATTGTGTTGATTACAAAAAGCCGTTATATTTTGGACGAATTTGATCGTCTGTACAAAATTGTTTCGTCCAGACGAACGATAATTTTTGTCCAGGACGAACAATTTTCGTCCAGGACGAACATATCATTTTCTTTAAATTAGAAGGCTTTCTAACTCA
>NW_021578158.1:0-558 GCF_001605985.2 Dendrobium catenatum
TTAATTCCGTTAAAACTCGCTCGCCGAATAAAAAGAAAAAAAAGAGCGGGCGGAGGTCGGGGCCGAATTTTAGTAGCCCACACTATTGATACTGAGTAATGATGGAAATGGAAGTGAAGACAAAAGAAACCTCATTCACCAAGTATAAAGACATTTTTAATAGTTACTAGGATATTTATAGGATGTGATCTCTTCTAAGTCCAGGACTTCTCTCTTTTTCCAAAAATTTTTTGATATTAATATAGAATGAAGAACAATTGGAATATTTTGTATCTGGCTTGGAATTATTGAAATTTGTAATAGCTAAATAATTTTAAGTGTTTATTAGCATCCCTTTGTATTGGTTATATACAGTTTTGCTCTTTTTGCACAAGGTTTCATATTTAATTGCAGTTTTATAAATTAATTTTACATAGATTGATGGGTTGATTTCATTTTATAAGATGGATGGGGTTTTCAGGTTATTAAAAGGCAGGTAGTTCTATAATTAAGGAAAAAATATGCATTTAATCTTTTGTCCTTGCAGGAATGCTTTGTCAGACGGCGGGAACGGCTTCT
>NW_021578159.1:0-364 GCF_001605985.2 Dendrobium catenatum
CCATCCATCTTATTCTCCTAATATTTTAATTAAATTTCAACTATTTTATTATCAAATAAATAATTATTAATGTTGGATTCAAATTTGTTTATGAATACCATCCTACCTTACTAAGAAGTATGCCTGATGAGCTCCATCAGGCTTAGCTGAGTAGGTGGGCGAGCATGGTTGGGAGCCCCTCAACCAATGTTCGATTCCTCTTTCATGCAACGCGATTCCTTCAGGGGAGAAAGTAATTGTGAGGCCCTGCATTTGGAACTTTTATTTGGTCCGGTGACCGAACATAGAGCTACGTTCAGCCGGCACTGAGATCGCGCCACGTAGTATGCACAAAACCACGTATTTGTCGATTTTGCTCGGCAAT
>NW_021578160.1:0-286 GCF_001605985.2 Dendrobium catenatum
GGATCTTGATCGGGTCCATCATCCATTCCCCACCATCCGCTTTAAGTGCAAGATGGTGAAATTTTTATTTTTAAATATCAAATTTCCAAACATCCAAACTTTTTAAATTCCCAAATTCTCAAACAATTTCAACCCAAATTTCCAAACATCCAAATATTTCCAAATCCATATATATTGCTGCTACTATATGCCAGATACTACGTATCTCTACGTATCTAATTGACGACTAGCCTTAATCGAAAGTTCTCTTTCATGATTGAGAGGGGTAATTAACTATAGGGGCTTG
>NW_021578161.1:0-526 GCF_001605985.2 Dendrobium catenatum
TAGGAAAGTGAACAACCACTTAGAAAATCAACAACCAATAGGCAAACTCAACAACCATTAGGGAACTGAACAACCACTCAAAAGATCAAAAATCACTAGGAAAACTCAACAAACAGTCAGAAAGGCTCGACAACGACTCGAAAAGTCAATAACCGCTCGGAAAGCCAACAACCACTTGACTGGAGGTCGAAAGTGACAAAGGACAATGGAGACTCGATGATTACCCGGCACATCTAACAAGGTGATACGAACAGGACAGGGAACACTCGACGATCACTCGGTGCATATGCCGAAGTGATACGAAGAGGACAAGAACACTTGACGATCACATCGTACATCTATCGAGATGAAACGAAAAGGATAGGAACACTCAACAATCACCTGACACATATGCTGAGGTGATATGAAGAGGACAAGGAAACACTTGACGATCACCCAGCGCATCTTCCAAGGTGATAGAAAGAGGACAGGAACACTTGACAACCACCCAGAGCATATACCGAGGTGATAAGAAGAGGACAAAAAC
>NW_021578162.1:0-251 GCF_001605985.2 Dendrobium catenatum
GTATCCCTCGAACTTTTACCTCTGATCGTGACACTAGATTTTTAAGTCACTTTTGAAGAACTCTGTGGGCTAAGTTAGGAACTTCTCTTCAGTTTGGTAGTGCTTATTTTCCTCAAACCGATAAACAAACTGAAGTTGTCAATCAAAGATTTATAAAGAATTTCAGTTCTCTGATTGCTCTTATTTCTGATTGTTTGAAAAAGGGAATTTTTATGTGGACACTTGAAATTATTAAAACAAAAATGAGTCAA
>NW_021578163.1:0-250 GCF_001605985.2 Dendrobium catenatum
TAGAAACTCAAGATTCGATAATCCAAACTTAAGTTTTATTTTTTTTTAAGGCTTAAAAACTTTTTAATTTAAAATCTAAATCATAAAACAAATTAGAGAAAGAAACAATCATTTTTCAAAAACTCCTTCCATAAAATATATCTAATAGAAGATCAATACAATAATTGTTGAATCAAGAATCAAGATTTTGAAACTCAAGTATCGAAAAGATGATGGGTTTTCTTAAGTTTTAAGAAGTACAAGAATGGTA
>NW_021578164.1:0-249 GCF_001605985.2 Dendrobium catenatum
GCTCCTAGGAATGTTCGTAGAAGAACCGTTGTTTTTTTTGCATCACAGTCACCTTTCACCAATCTCAGGTGGGTTGATGATTGTATTTATTTGTAGAGGACGGGTCTTTGATTGTTGGTCTCCAGTATTGCCATCTCAATCAACAGGCATGTGTGTTGAGACCGTTATAGGAATTTGTGCATTTTTCATGTGCATTGGGATTTCATCTCCCACTTATAGCTTGTTGTTAATTTAGAGAACTGTGCATTT
>NW_021578165.1:0-1040 GCF_001605985.2 Dendrobium catenatum
ACATCTCACTTATATGAGTATTTACCTCTCTTGAATTGAAATTAAATACAAAAAGGAATTTAAATTAGATAAAGAAATTTAATTTTCTTTATTTCTTGTATGAGAATATACTTTCATATCTTATAGGATATCAATGTATAACGATGATTTCAAAATCATAATATTCAGACTCAAGTATTAAAAATATCAAAAGGATATAGATTTTCTGATATTTAGAGATTTACTAGAAAGTGAAGCCATTTAATTATAACTTTAGGGCTCTTTGAGCCACTTCCTCAACTTTTATGTGCTTTGCACAAACATTAATTTCTTTGATACACTTTGTGTATCTTTCACATTTGGCACACTTTGTGCATCTTTTTACTTTTTTGTAACTGGCTTCCTTTTCCAAATCTCTAACAACAAATTATTTCTCAGTTGTAAGATTATCTTCCAAATACAAGAGAAGAATACTTACTTCTCTTGGACAAGGAAGAAGGATCTACAAAATAAATCCTATCCTCTGATAAGAGTGAATATCTTGATTAAGAAAATTATGAAGTTTTATTCATTAATATACTATAGTTATCCATGAGATAGAGAATCACAAGATAATAGAGAAAATTTTTACTTCTAAATCCAATTTTAATTTGAAAAAGATTTTAGTTCAAAAGAAGAAATCTCTCCATCCCTAAGATAAGATAGAGAGATCATACTCTTTCACGAGTCATCACTACAAAGCTAGTAAAGCTAGAAGAGGTAGAAGAGTCAACCATAACTGCAAACCATTATTTTTTTATTGATTAATCATAAAAATAAGGGAGAACGAGGTCCTCAAGCCCAAGTACTGGAAGGGGGCCTATCTTCCCTTTTGAGTCTACAATCATTTTTTTAACATATTTTTCTAGTACAGATAAAAGTAAAAAGAATATGTGCTCATCTAGCACTACAACAAAAGAAAGAAAAGAAAAACTAGTGCTAACGAAGAAGCTGGAGTGGCAATTGTCGACTTGGCCTTGGGAGACCTCATCTCAACTGTCTCTAAACTCTGTACAGCTTAC
>NW_021578166.1:0-245 GCF_001605985.2 Dendrobium catenatum
TGTGGGGGGCATCTAGAATTCGACATCTGGAAACATTGGTCGACATGTATTTTACCATCATTGACAAATGTTTATGATTAGGCAAAATATTGGCATTGGTTTGTTCATGTTTTTGAGTCCAACACCCACAACAGTTTATGAATTAATTATATGTGATGTGAAACAACTATGTTTTCAAGAATTGCGAGAAATTAATATAAGTTGTTAAGTGTTAACCTTCGTATAACACCCAAAAGAAGATGAAA
>NW_021578167.1:0-313 GCF_001605985.2 Dendrobium catenatum
TTAGCTTCCGTTTATACCTTTTATCTGAAAAATAACACTGTGGTGTGGCAGCCAGTCGGACACTGATCTCTATCCTTGGCTTTCTCTCTCTCCTCTCTTAATTTCTTAAGCATCAATTCCCAGCCTAATGAATGTATTTTCTGTTTTTTTTTCTCTTTAAATGAGAGCAGTAGCTCAATTTAGCTCACTACAAGACAAAATCTATCTAGCTACTAAGCTACATTTGAGAATTCCTCTTTACAAAATGACAAACAACAGGATAGAATCAAACAACACGCGAGAGAAAGCTAAGCAGTAAGTACTTGGAGCCCTA
>NW_021578168.1:0-2463 GCF_001605985.2 Dendrobium catenatum
AACACGTTTTAGATATGCTTGATATATTGTTCGAGAAAGCCAGTGATCGGTGGAACGACAAATGGGGATGTGGGTGTTTAATTCATCAGAGATATGTCACCGTGATTGGATGGTTTGTAAGTGGGCGGAATGCAATTCTGGGCGTTGTTTGAGTGTAGTGTATGAGAAGATATACCCACGACTTCTAGTTCTAGGGTTAGGTCTCTTGACAATTAACTTTTTACATTGAAATTCTATTTATAGTAGGAATTGGCTAGAGTTCTCCGAGTCCTGCAATGCTTTGAATGGTGCCGAATGTTGGCCTTTAAAAGAAGAAGCAATAATACTAAGTTAGAGTGTGGCAGAGAATGAGGAGTGTCCTGAGGTGGGCAATCACGTGAGATTGATTGGGTCTCACTCATGTGAACCACACTTCAGGGGTAGAGACTTAGAATACAGGATACGAATGATGAAGCATAGCATAACGGCGGAAAAGGTGTTTGGGATTAGGCTCAGTCTGCCGCAGTATTATAGGACAGAATTAAGGATTCATTTTGTGAAGAAGTAAGTTGCGTCCGTTTTCTGAGATTGTGTTATGAGTTTCAAAATAAGGATTAGGCGGTTCCTTCCGACGACTCTGGTAGCGAGAGATAGCAGCTAATCTTAAGATTTAACTTGTGATTGATAGCCAGCAGGGTATATAGAGGGGTAGCATCTGATATAAAAGATGGTGTAGGTACGAGTATTTCTCTATGTGAATGACTCTAGGTAAATTCGTGGTAAGGCATGAAGACGTGCTGATGTGCGTGTAAGTCTTTTGTTATGGATGGAGAATCGGCGTGGAGAAGTATGAAGAAGACAAGTATTCTTTTGAATTCGAGTTATGTTTGATGCACTCGTATTACATATTTTTTTTTATGTGATTGCTATTAATTTTATTCTCTTTATCCTCTATCCTTATGCTTCTTTATTTATTTTTTGCACTCGATAGTTATTAGTTTTTTTTTTTGCTGTATATATTATTCACAGATTAAATTCGTTTGTTCTCTTAATTCTTTCTATTTTAATATTTTTTCTTTTCTTTAATTTTATTCTTATTGTTTTTTTTCTTTTTTTTTTTTTTTCTTCTTTTTCTTTTTCTTTTTGATTATTTTATGGCGTAATTTCCCGATTGGGCGAGTAGTCGGTGTAAGAGGTAAACGGAGCTTGTAGAATGGCGATCCGGCTTCGAGCATTCGTCGACGACCCAGCTTCCTTGTGCGTCGATGAGTCCGTCGACCTGCCAATGCTTGTTTGCGGCTTCGATCGTCGTGCGACTAGCCACCTTCTGCATATGCATCGATTTCGCAAAGCTCCAGGCTCTGATATCCAACGCTGATGTAGTGGATCGTTCGGAAGAAATCGATTTTGCAAGAAGGATTTGTAAGTCCCGATCCAGGGAAAAATGGGTAACACAAAAGTCTTTTCAAAGCTTTAAGAGAGTAATATTTTCATTCAATGCCTTTCTCCTCTTACCAACACATTCCTGATTATATATAGCAAAGCAAGGAAAACCTAAGAGAATCCTAGAATATTCTAGAGAACTTGTAATAACTAAATAAATACATAAGGAATATTATAAGCTAAAAATGCTCCGCATCAAATATCATATGTATCAAGATCGCTCCTAACCTATGGGTAATCTATCGCACATCGTAATACCTAAATTAAATAATAACATCACAAAAATCATCATAGAAAGCTAACACAAGTAACAAAACTACCACCATATGTGTCACATGCAAGTGACCACAACACAGTAATAGAAAGAAAGAAAATATCAACCTAACCTAGAACTAGAAGTCGTGTTCTAACAAACAAATCTAAGTGTGTGTAGTAGGTTGTGTAGTTTTGGATCTATCTTATATTGAATAATTAGTTTGAGTTATTTGTGATTTAATTTGTTTAAAAGCCAAAAAAGGAATTTTAGTTTAAGTTGAAGTATTAATGTCTTAATATTAATTTTATGTATTTTATTTTAATGTTTAGTTGATTATCACTTTTATTACTTATTGAGGCTATGATGTTTATTTCACCCTCCTTGGAGCTAATTTAATAGTCTTGTTGGCCTGAATTACCCAATGGTAATCAATTTTGTTAAATTAATTTAGTTGGTTAAAATTAAAAGAAAAGTGAATTAAGAAATTTATTATCAATTTGAGAGTTTGATTTTAAAAGATATATTAAGTTTAAGATGAGTTATAGATATCTATAATTTTAAGTTATAATTAGATTTTATTTAGTTTATAATGTTGTTCACTTAGTTAATTAGGCTCTAATTCATTAGTATTCAATATTAAAGATGTTTTAAGTTAGGTGTGTAATTAATTAGAAGAAGGTTTAATAAATTAAAGCTTAGATTTTAGAGGTCTTTTTACTTAACATGTTTTAATTTAGGTTTTCTCTCTTGATTTAGTCCACATCTTTTAAATTTAAATGTGTTGG
>NW_021578169.1:0-343 GCF_001605985.2 Dendrobium catenatum
GTGGGGAAGCTTTTTATCATTTGTTTGCCCTTTTTCAGGATGGATGCCTTATGCTGCCAAAGTTGTACCTTAAGAGTCAATGTATCTTCTCTTCTTCTATCCTTTCACTGCTTGCTTAGAAATATTTTGGATAAATGTATGACATTTTGGTGTTTTTCGTAGCTTTTATGGGCATAAGTCATATGTAAGTATTACAGATTATTATATTTCATTGCCGCATGCCTATGACATTCTGCTTGCTTTTGAATGGCATTGAATCACATATGTCCTAACCTGATTATAAGCTTTTTCTACTATTCCTAAGTCTTGGGATTTTATTTACGATCATCTTTATAGTTTATAA
>NW_021578170.1:0-338 GCF_001605985.2 Dendrobium catenatum
AGAAAGGTCTGAAGAAGAAGAGATATCAGCAGCCCTTAATAATTGAAGCTAGAAGAACTCCGTCGAGGGAACGCCTATCCCTTACGGCGGAGAGAAAAGAAAGAAACTATACTCCGCGCGGTGAGCATCGGGGCGTGACACTTGAACTTTGGGTTCAGGGATCCGTCGCCAAAAGGTCCCAGCGAAAAGGAAAAGAAATCTGGAGGCCAAAGCCTCGCAGAGAAGATAGGAGAGAAAGAAGAGCTGTCCTCGGCGTGACATCTGGTACAGCCTCCTAGAAATCCGCCTCTCATAAAAATCATCAACAATGGGTACCTAAGGAAAAGGTGCCTATTATT
>NW_021578171.1:0-273 GCF_001605985.2 Dendrobium catenatum
TTGGTTTAACTTTATATCTGTTTTTTGGAGGCTGAAAAGCTTGCTCAAAAACAGATTTTCCACTCTGGATTAATAAATCTATAGCTGTTTTTTTAGAATATTTTTAAAATGCTGCTTTTCTGAGACTTAGGGCTTCGTTTGGGACAGCTTTTTTATTAGAAAACGGAGTTTTAGTAAATTTTTTTATTTTTGTACTAAAATTCCGTTTTAGAAAGAAATAAAAAAGCCGTCCCAAACGAAGCCTTAGGCTTTGTTTGGGACAACTTTCTTATT
>NW_021578172.1:0-284 GCF_001605985.2 Dendrobium catenatum
CCATGAAGGAGAATATATCATAGTTGGATGTATTGTAACCTAGAAGCTCTGATATTGGGAGCGGAAAGTCATCTTTCGGGCACGCCTTATTGAGGTCCCTGAAGTCGATACAGATACGAATCTGGCCACTCTTCTTCTTTACAGGGACAATATTAGCAATCCAGTCGGTGTATTTTTCTTCTCGGATGAAACCTGCATCTATAAGCTTCTTCGTCTCTGCAATCACCTGTTCTTCAATCTCCAATCTCATTCTCCTCGGAGCTTATTTGACGGGTGCTGCATCA
>NW_021578173.1:0-1247 GCF_001605985.2 Dendrobium catenatum
ATTTATTTAAAATGATAGATATTTAGTGATTGAAAAATAAATTATGAAATTAAAAGTTAATAATTCGTTCAAATTGTGATATTTTGATGTTACATACACTATCCTTGTGTATTAACTAAGTTCCCATTAAGACAATGCCAATGCCATGAACTTATTCATTAGGTGATCTGAGTAAAGTTAGGTGAACCTTTAGCTTGCTTGAGGCTGATGACACCTTGCCCCTATACATAACTTGCTAATAAATGACTCTTCTTACCTCTACTAGTCCTTTATGATTGCTCAACCTTCTATAGTATAGGGTGTGCGTTCCACTAAAGAATGAATCAGTGTGAACTTTGGAGAAGAAGTCACCACCTCATAAATAACATCCACTTCAATCACCACCTAATAAGCTCCTTGTAATGTGAAGATTGGCTTGACATGTCTTTTGAAGAGGGGCATGTTATAAGAGATTAAGCAAAGGATGACTCTTGGCTTACTTAACTTGATTGTCACCACCATGCTCAATTCCTTTAGCCTTGCTTGATTCAACTTCTACAATCTTCTTGGACTATGCTTCACTGTATTACATGGTTTCACTTCTACAGCCTGACTCGGCTCCTCCTTAGGTGATTTGTTTAGCCCAACCTTGATTACCTTATTCTTTTTCTTAGCTTGTTTACTGACTTCTTCACCTCAACTTCCCTCATCTTACAATTATGGGGATGAGCTTTTCATAGCTTTATGCTATCTATATCATCATATTTATAAGGAATCAAGTCGTCCATGCCATCTCTCAAGCTGGTTGGAAAAAAATACTTACAGCAAAAAAAAAAGGAGAAAAGCTACACCATAGTCACTAATCACCATTTGTATTTGTGCATAATATAAGGGTGAAATAAATGCATGATGAGAATATGAAAACACGACACTCTAGTATTGGCAATAGTATAATAAGATATTAATTCTCATTTACTCTCCCTTTTAAAGTTTGGTGATGATAGTAAAGGATCTTATTCTTAAATTCCTTTATCCTTTTTCACAAGTCACATCTCAAAGGAGCAAGTGATTGAGGAACTAAATATATATCCATATATGATCATGTAGGTAACTTGTAGGTATCTAAATAACTTTCTGTCAAAGGGCTTAACTAGAGATCGAGGACACATACTCAAGATAATGCTTACCTTGAGGAAACTTCACCTCAAGGGTCAATTATCAACACTAATTCATAAGTAAAGAGGAATTCACCCTAGTAGAGCTCGTAG
>NW_021578174.1:0-236 GCF_001605985.2 Dendrobium catenatum
AATCCTAAATCAATCAATTGTTGTTTTAACCAAAGTAATTGTGCCACACAACTTCCTAATGCAATGTATTCTACTTCTGCAGTATATAGGGCCACTGAATTTTGTTTTCTACTGGACCAAGAAACTAATGAATTTCCAACGAATTGACATATTCTAGAAGTGCTTTTCCTATCCACTCTACAGCCTGCAAAGTCAGAATATGAATAACCAATAATTTTAAATAAAGAGCTAAACTT
>NW_021578175.1:0-227 GCF_001605985.2 Dendrobium catenatum
TTAGAGAAAACTTCACATAAAAAATAAAGATTAATTTATAATTTTAATGAAATTAAAAAAAAAATTAACAAGAAAAAATAAACTCAAAGAGAACATAGAAAATAAACAAAAACATGCGTTCACAAAATAAATAAGCACGTAAATATGGCATTAAATATTATCTTAGTCCATTGATTAAAAGGAATATCAATTCTAATTCTATCTATAACACATGACGTTACAGAATA
>NW_021578176.1:0-235 GCF_001605985.2 Dendrobium catenatum
TTTGATTTTCTTAAAATAAAATACAAAATTCAAAAATTGGAAGAAATCGTCTAGGACGACTTTTTGTTTCGTACTGGACGATGTGAAAAAAATTGGTTTGCGCGAATTCTAACCGTTTTTTAGAGCAGTTTTTAATTAGATCGTCTGTACGATCTGACGATCGTATAGGACGAAATTTTTCTTTTTCTCAAACGTCGAGACGATTGAATGCAGCAGTTGAGTGGATAAGACAGTT
>NW_021578177.1:0-332 GCF_001605985.2 Dendrobium catenatum
CCCATGGCTGCCGACAAGGATCCTTCTATCAGGTTGGTTCGACTACCTCCTCTGACTAAGTAGACAAGGGACCACGATGGCCCGGGACGACGGAACCATGAGATCTTAATCGGGTCTATCATCCATTCCCCCACCATCCGCTTTAAGTGCAAGATAGTGCAATTTCCTATTTTAAATATCAAATATACCCAAATCCAAATCCAAATTCCAATACTCAAACCCATGCTGCTACTATATGCCAGATAACACGTATATTCTACGCATCTGATCAATGACTAGCCTTAATCGAAAGTTATCTCTCGTGATCGGGAGGGGTAATTAACTATAGGGGC
>NW_021578178.1:0-204 GCF_001605985.2 Dendrobium catenatum
GTGGACGACGAAAGTCGGAAGGACTATAGTCGATGGGCGACGAAAGTCGGAAGGACTATAGTTGGTGGGTGACGTAAGTCGGAATGACCGTAGTCGGCGGACGACGGAGGTCAGAAGGACTGTAGTCGGCGTGCGACGAAGGTCGAAAGGACTTTAGTCGATGGGTGACGTAAGTCGAAAGGATTGTAGCCGGCAAACGACGGA
>NW_021578179.1:0-255 GCF_001605985.2 Dendrobium catenatum
ACCCCGTAAGATCATCTTATCTGAGCTGAGCTTACGGACGTCTAATCTCAAATAGGCAAGAGTTCTCAGAGTCATAATATTAACTGATGCACCAGGATCTACAAGGATACGTGACAATCTGAAGTTATCTATGTTCACTATTATGTATAGTGGACGGTTGTGATCAGCCATTCCTAAACACAGATCTTCATCAGAAAAGGAAATTTTAGGAACTCCTCTGGAACAAAGAGCTTCATCAGGCTGTGCAGCTGCTAA
>NW_021578180.1:0-284 GCF_001605985.2 Dendrobium catenatum
GACAGGATTTGAACCTTCAAACAAATACACAGTTGTGGGGACCGATGTATTTATTTTAATACATTCATATTAGGCCTTCAAGGCCTTTAACAAAGAAAATTCATTTAACAAGGGGGAACAAATTCTATGAAACCCAATCCCCTATCACCTAGTTGATAGGGTCGATAAGGTTCAATTCATAAATGGAAATAACCTTAAACACCCCGATGATAGCCGTGTTGAATGTTGATCTCAATTGGAGGGGTCCACTTCAAATATCCAAAATGCCACCCAAATGGTTATCA
>NW_021578181.1:0-258 GCF_001605985.2 Dendrobium catenatum
GTGATTATCGTAGCCATCAAATGAGTGATTAGACGGACACAATTAAATGAGGTTTAAAATTATGGGATCTAATCTGAGTTATTAACTGAGATCAACGGCTCAGATTACGTCTTCAACCTCCCCTTGTCTTTCAAATTCTTAAAATTTTTTTTGCGTGATCCAGATGATCTTCCTGGAAAATTTGCATTAAATTTCAGAGGAAAGATCAGGAATATACAAAATGCTAATCCAACGGTCAAAATCCAATGGGGGTAATGG
>NW_021578182.1:0-616 GCF_001605985.2 Dendrobium catenatum
CTAGATTTTACATGTGAAGCTATTCCTTGACTGAGCTACATGTTTGCTCAAGTTGTAACAGACTTCTCTTTTGGCTTTGATCAATGTTCTTGCTTCTCTTAAATTGTTTAGATCTTATATATTTTTCTCATGAAAAGAATTTCACTGTACTGCTACGATAATTTCTGTCAACATTAATGAGAGCCTCATCTAACTACGAACGCCTTTTTTTCTGGGCATCTTATGAAAGAAATAGTATTTTTTATTTTTTAATAGGAGTGTCAATTTCGGGTCACAGGTCGGGTTCGTGTTGAACCTGAAATTGACTTGGCACTATTCGGATAAACCCGAACCCGACCCATTTTTGAAAACGGGTCGGTTTTTCAGACCTTTACTCGACCCGCTATGGGTCCGGGTCATCTCGGCACGACCTGAATGACCCAATGCCAACAAAAAATTGCTAGTTTTTGGATAAAAAGTTGGGTCAATCTCCGCTTTTCGGATCAAAAAGGGTCCAAAACTGGTCAATCTCGGTTGTCAGGTCAAAAAGGGTTTTCGGGTAAAAATGGGTCAATTTCGGGTCAAAGGTCAACCCGAATTCGACCCGATTTTTGAAACGGTTCGAATTGTTGAACCC
>NW_021578183.1:0-1884 GCF_001605985.2 Dendrobium catenatum
ATAACGTGGATCTATTTTTTTTCAAAATAGTTAAGTTGTTTTTCCGATAATAATTTCACAATTAATTTTATAAAACGTTATAATCGTCAAAACAAACTCTTAGAACTTATGCATATAATAAAATTTTTTGAAGATATTTAATATTTTTCATTTTATTTTGTTCGTTATTTAAATATAATATATCAAATTTTAATTATAATTTTATAAAAATTTGGCGTGAAGAAATATTAGTCTTAAAATAATACCAAGCATTTATGACTCATAAAACAAGTCATCAATTGTAGAATTTCCATACTCCCCCTTTATATAATCCCAACGAATCCCTTATTAATCCATAGCCTCCAAAAAAGAAAAAAAAAAACAAAAATGGAGGACAAAGATCAGGCAATCCCTCTCGCACCCCCAACCCGCGACGAGGAATCGGCCATCCAAAGCCCCCTCCGCCGCCGCCGCCGCCCCACCCGTCGTTGCGCCCTGTGGTGCTGCGGCATCTGCGGCACGACCATCGTCGTTCTCGGCGTCATCATCCTCATCCTCGCCCTCACCGTCTTCAAAATCAAAGACCCCGAAATGACCATGAACAACCTCTACATAAACCGCCTCTTCGTCCCCGGCCTCGGCACCCTCGACAACCCCACCATCTCCGTCAACGCCACCCTCACCGCCGATATTTCCATCAAGAACCCTAACGTCGCTTCCTTCCGGTTCCGCAACAGCTCCACCGAGTTCTTCTACGGCGACGAGACCGTCGGCGTCGCCTACGCGCCGGACGGCAACGTGAGGGCGTATAGGACGGCGAGGATGAACGTGACGGTGGATGTTTTGGCGGATCGGGTGGTGTTGGATACGAACGCGACGGGATCGGCTGTGCTCGATGGGGCGGTGAATATGAGCAGTTATACGGATATTGCTGGTAGGGTTAATGTGCTCGGCGTGTATAAGTTGAATATGGACATACATCTTAACTGTAGCTTTACTTTGGAGGTCTACCAGAGGGCTATCAGCAACAAGGTATGCTTTGCGTATGTTCAATGATGATGATGATGATGATCATTTTTTTTTTAAAGGGAAGGGGCTTTTGTTTGGGAAATTAATACGTGCGGTCACCGGATAGTTCAGAGGCGAATCAAGATGCACCACATCATCCGATATATAGCGGTACACAACAAAAAAGTGAAGTGGAGCGTTCTGATTTGCCTTCGGACAGTTTTCGGTGACTGTGCGTAATAATTTCACCTGTTGATCAAGAAAAATATTACGTGCGGGGTGTTCAGATTCCAATCACGTGAAGACACAAGGTGTGTACCAGAAAGAGAAAAAACAATCAATGTGTCTTCACAAGATTAGAGTCCGGATAAAAAGCTGCTTAATAACTCCTTGATGAGTGTGTATATACAATTTGAGGGTTATGAATGTTTTTTTTATTTTTTTAAAAGAAATTTCAGGCCTTATTATTATTATTGCTATTTGATTTATTTGGTTTATTGGAATTTATTTGGTGTATATGTTTGGAAGTTAAAGGTCAGATTTTACTGTGAATGAATTAAATTAAAATCAAATATTCCGAACATTTATTAAATGAAGTGAAGAAAAATAAGAGCTTGTTAGATTGTTAGTTTCAATAAGATCTTTGTGAAGAACATGAATTATGAATATTGATTTGACATTAGAAAATTAAATTGATCGAATATGATTCATTGAGCACTTCTGAGCACATAATATATTAAAAGCTTCTTTGAGGGCATTTGGAGAATCAAACATCATAAGAATTTTACATATTTTTAGTTGAAATGAACACCTCAACGGGAGAAAAACAAACTAATTGTAGATCAAGATCAACACACGCTGTTGATTCAAGTTGACTTTAATCATCATATGCTACAT
>NW_021578184.1:0-268 GCF_001605985.2 Dendrobium catenatum
ATTTTCCCTTAAATTTGAGGGAGACTTTTCTATCGCACAATAAGTCCGAAGCATTCCTCTACTTCAACCATCCAACTTGAATTCTGCTGATAATATCCCCATCTATTTCACCATCACTCTAAAAAATAAATCCAAGATATCTAAAACGGTACTCTTATTTATGACTTGATCACTCAACTCACAATCCCCTCACTAAGTCTATTACTATTAAAATTACACTCCATATATTCAATTTTAGATCTACTCAAGCGAAAACATTTAGACTCTA
>NW_021578185.1:0-305 GCF_001605985.2 Dendrobium catenatum
TATATATGCTTATTATTTATCATTATTTTTTCAAACAAAATTCTATAAAGAGTTTTATGAGTCGTAATTTTTTTTTGTTCTTTATTTTTTTAAATAAATCATGAGAAAAATTAGAAAAATGTAATTTTTGTTTGATAGAGAAATCATTCTGCTTTAATTATGGTGTCTCTTTGTTTTTTTTTTTAATTTATATGATGAGAAATTACTTTTTATAACTAAATTTATTAGTGAACAGCACCTCTAATAAAGATATCAAAAGTATTTTAGAATGTTAAAATTTTAGGGGATTTATATACCACAAAATT
>NW_021578186.1:0-360 GCF_001605985.2 Dendrobium catenatum
CTAGTGTCACATTCAATGCACTATTAATTAATTAACCTATGTAAAAGGATTATGTTATTATCTTGGTTATTTTTGTTGGCCCTCTCTATGGTACATTAGGTTTTGCGGTTGCTTTTATGGGCTCCTGCTCTATTGTTATGTCATTTTATATTTCTCTTTTTTTTTTTGCTTTTTGTAGGTTGTATATTTCATGGATGTTTTGGCTTCTTTTGAGATATCTACCAGTTGCTACGTCTTTGGCGAGTTTTATTTGTTAGGCTTGTTTAGTTTTTGTTAGTTTGTTGTATTTGTTTGAATCTAATGCTCGTAGGTTTTATTTCAAATGATATATTTTAGAGGGTTTTAGATTCATTAAAGACT
>NW_021578187.1:0-322 GCF_001605985.2 Dendrobium catenatum
TTTCTTTGCTGTCCAGTAGTTTCCTGCATCATATTTTCTTTGTAAACATCCATATTTACTTTACCTAAGTGTTGTCTTTGCCATTTGTCACCCACCCAATCACCTAGGCCACTAACCACTCTAGAGAACCTTCCTGTCCAGAGTTTTCCTGCACTGTTTAGGGACTCTTAAGTGCCCTTTAACCCTTGACAATTTGCTGTCCACGCTCTACAGTCCACCCAAATGGCTTAGGCGAATTCGTCCTCCACATTAGTTTGCTGCCCTACTATTTCCCGCACCCTTTGCAGTCTGTAGGAGTGTTGTTTTAGAGTGTTTAGGTGCT
>NW_021578188.1:0-1759 GCF_001605985.2 Dendrobium catenatum
GGATGTTAGACCAGTCAGATTAGACTGCACATTAATTGAGTTCTCGCGACCACGACACTTGGATCTTATAGTGCTATTGGGATGTGCACACTACTTCCTTTTCTAGGCAAACAGGCAGTTGCTGTGAGTATTTCAAGTGATTGTAAAGCAGATTCTATTTGCTGTTTGGTAGACCTGTGGGCAGGTCATTGGGATAGAGGGAGGCTTCTAGATTCAGTCTTTGAAAGGGGTGTCAAGGACTGGATGTTCAAATCAAAGGTAGTCATAATTGAAGTAAATTAATTTCCAATATTAATTTCTTTTCTGCAAGGAATTTGGAAAAAAAGGCAACTACAAGAAAAGGATCTGTGGCTTTCCTTAAGAAGTTTAATTATTGTATCATTTTCAATTGTATAGGTAGAGAAAGTATAAGTTAGCATATTTTTGTGCTAATCTAATGCTCTTTTTTAGTAGCTTTAGTTGGGAAGAGTTTACTTTGAATATGGTTCCTCCGTCATTCCTTAACATTTTGAAGGAGGACTCCACTTTGTAGTTGTACTTATTATTTTCACTAGATTTTAATATATGCAAGCGTTGGCCTTTTTATCAAAAAAAAGCTAAATATACAGGAATAAGTGCTGAATCAAATAATAAAGTAATAAAGGAGAGCATCAATCCCACGAGGAAGTGTTCTATTTAATTATAAAGTATACTATTATTATTTAACTTAAATACAAAATTTATCCTTCTGAATGTAAAAATAATATTTTTGAGTTTCTATTCAGTAATACAGACATACAAGAGAATTTGATACTAATAAAAATAAAATATTATGGACTAATGAATATTAGGTAATATAATTTTTCTAATAAAACTTTATTTCACATATTTCATATATGGATCAGAGCATATGAATCCCTATATTTCTATCAAGCTTGTAGGGGTTAAAAAGGAGGTTAACGGACTTCTTACAACTTCCCTACCTCTAGAAAATCTAGAAATTTTAACATCTTATGTTTCGGTATGCCAACATTTCATTTCAATACTTTTCTTTGTTCAAATATTCCTTTATAAAAGTGATACATGAAACTACATATTAACCACACACATGGCCATCTTTTTACATTAAATAAAGAATGGGAAATATTGAAAATATTTATAAAATAATTTAAAGTGTAAGAGACTACATTAATATAATTTCTATGTGTTTTCATTATTAGCCAAAAACTTAGAGATTTAACCAGACATGGATAGCAATGAAAGAAAACTCATATTCATTTCATTTATATGAAAAAGATATAGGACGGTGAATAAGAAAAATATCAATGAGAAAAAAAAATTTATATTCTTCACATGATATAATTGCTTACATAATAGAGGTTAACATCTCCCAAAAAAAGTATCTTTTTTTTTTCCTAGCCTCCCTTATACTTTACATTAAGGGGAGACCTAGAAGAAGACACTACATATTATATGACACCATCCAAATGAAATAACTCCCCAAATAAAATAAATAAAAAACTATTTAAACAAATACAAAAATTGGTTTAGGTGGCTCTCAACAAGGTTGTTACTTGATGACGTAAATTCAACTAGCACCTCAACACTGCAATCTACTTTGCTGCAATGTTGGGCTGACTTTGCATGATTATTGGGTGAATCAGTACGACTTCTGGTTGAGTCGGTGTGGCTTCCAATCTTGAAAGTTTCTCCACCACAATACTACAAAGTCGAGCTCTTTGTCACTTGAATGTTTGATCTGGCACTACTGCGTTATGAG
>NW_021578189.1:0-201 GCF_001605985.2 Dendrobium catenatum
AAAAAATTCTAGGATAAATTTTCTGATGAAATATGAATTGGCTTGTATTTTTGCGCATTTCATACTAGTTGTCTAAAATTTATTTTATGTCTTAAAAAAGTGCTGAAATTGATAAAAGAATATTGAAAAATAATCCTAAGGTCCCTAAAAAAATGCTAGAATATGCTTGTGCAGAATGAACATTTGGACTATAATTAAGTT
>NW_021578190.1:0-1101 GCF_001605985.2 Dendrobium catenatum
GCATAACCCAAACCTTTTCCTACCATGATCATTGGATAGCATAAAAATAAAACAAAAATAGAAAATATAATTAATATTGTTCATAACAAAAATAATGCAAAAATCTAAATGCATCAGGGGTGCTAAAAGAGGAGATGCTTATGATAGGCTAAGTGGAAACAAAACACTGTCATTGGCAAAGATATGTCAAAACACTGTCATTGGCAAAGATATGTGGTTGACAGATGTTAGTGTACAAGTGATTAAAAATATGAGGCATGATTCTTGGTAAGTGAGATAATGCAAGTGGCAAGCGGTGCACTAACGGTTTGGCAAAGATGGATAGTCTCAAAAGATAAAGTCGGTGCTGAAAACATAGATGATTGTGGCGTTTAACAACCCCCCACCACCACAAAACAAAGAAAACTTTTTTGATGTTGATAAGAATAGGTATTTGGTATGATTTTTCTAAAGATATTTGGTAACAAAAAAAAAAGCAATGCCCAAATATTCAACCATTTTATGATGACTTCATTATTTCAGTTCTTGGTTTCTTATAAGCTGCGTGCGTTTCAAATGAAGAAGGGTTTGCTCTTGCTGGTTGGAGATTGAAACAAGAGAGGAGGCACTATGTGTGCAATTTTGGCTGTAGACAAGAGAAAGAGAGATAGAGACTACCGTTATTTATTTTCCCCTTCCTAAGAACTAAGATTGAATTTGATCGCCTTGATTTGCATCATGGCTGTTATGGGTTTGGGGAGGTCATTTGTGCCTATTCATGGGAAATATAGCTTATCTGGAAGCTTTGGATTTTGGATAAGATTAAAGTTTAAACTCAATGGCATAGTTTAAAATTGTGCAATCTGAGGCACGCCTTTGCGCAATTTGCTTCAAAATAGCCTCAAAACCTACGCAATTCTCAGGCATCATGAGGCGTACGCCTTAGGTGGAGTGAGGCGCGCCTCACTAGCGTTATTGCGCAATTTCCTTTGAGGCGTACGCCTCAAATATATGCTCGGTAGCGCTCAGTACATGCTCGGTACAGCTAGGTATTTGATCGATACTGCTAGGTACATGCTCGGTAACGCTCAGTATATGCTCGGTACAGCTAGGTATTTGCTC
>NW_021578191.1:0-851 GCF_001605985.2 Dendrobium catenatum
AAAAAAAAAATTACAGACTGACTCAACCCTAATCTACCCAATCTGTAGCTGATTCCGATTTCCGTCCAATCTTTGGGTCCTGAAAAGTCAATAGAGAAAAAAGGTAGTCGTAGTGAAACAAGATTTGTTTGTTATCATCAAAATTATAATCCAAAAACAGTTTTGTAACAATCTTCCCCTTTTTGATGATGACAAACATATCAAAAATTAATTCTAAAACAGAATGCAAAAACTAAACATACTTTTAAATTTTTACCAGAACAAGTACAAACATACTAAACTACTCCCCCTTTTGACATCTCAAAAAGGAGGAGAAAACTAAAAACAAAAACTAAAGCAATGAAAAACACATTACAGAAAAAGAAAGCAATCCACAGAAAATAAAAACTAAAACTAAAAAAATGAAGGATCTTAATCATCAGATGGGGTGGAGGTGGTGGAGCCTGCTGAAAGTAGCTAGCAAGCATAGTAAACTGAGCATTGAACCAGGCTATGTCGTGTTCGTGCTGCTGCTGGTGAGTAATGTAGTTGTCAAAACGGGCTAAATCCTCTGTACGGTGCTGCTCGTAGCGGGCAATGTCCTAAAAATGTTGCTGCTCCTGTGCAGCAACGTAAGCGTCAAAACGGGTCTCCCAAAGATCAAATCTCTCCACTAACTGGTCAAACTGTGAGTACTGGCGAAGAGGAGCAGGATCAGGAACGGGAGCGGGAGCCTCCTCGGCCCCCTGAGGTTCCCCATCCCCTGGGTGGAGACGAGTACTGTGAAGGATATTGGAAGAGCTATTTGAGTATCAAGGAGGCTGAAGGCCGTGACGAGCAGGATATTGAAGATTATATTTGGTTTCAAGAAT
>NW_021578192.1:0-235 GCF_001605985.2 Dendrobium catenatum
CTCAAACTTGAACCAATACCACTTGAAATTCCTACCCATTTCTTCCTTTGATGTCAAACTTTGAAAATCCAAAATGAAATTTACACCGCTATTTTAATCGAGAGTGTTCGTAGGGAAATTTCTAATTTTCCTACGATGTAATTAACAACGAGGGCTATGGCTCGTAAGAGATTTAGAAACCCAGATCTAATTTTTAAAATTGAAATTTTCAAAAATCTTTAATTAATTATTTTTG
>NW_021578193.1:0-270 GCF_001605985.2 Dendrobium catenatum
ATGATGAGCTGAAAAAATAATTTTAGTGAATTTTTTTAGAAGGATGAGCGCTCAAAGTTCATTCACTAGTATGATTTTCAAATTTATTTCTAATTAAAAAATAAATTTGTAAGAATGTTTGTCATAGAAAAAAGTTTTAGATACTGAATATTAAATTTAGGGTTTGTTTGATACAGATTTTTTTACTGTTTTCTATAATAATTTTTATTATAACATTTTTTTGAAAGCATTCGAAAAATAATGATAAAAAATTGTCTATTTTGATCTATT
>NW_021578194.1:0-328 GCF_001605985.2 Dendrobium catenatum
TCTTTGGCTTCTTAGCTTTGCTTGATATGAATTTTGATTCCGGAGACCATGTCATTGACATTTTTGTCTCATTTTCCTTCTACAATCACTATTTTCCCTGAACTATAGCAGACGGGTGGCACTTCTTTATTGTGGTTTTTCTTTTTTGTTTCCTTTGTCTAGCACTATAGCACATTCAAATTTTTATCGTTCTTGAAGAAATTGAGTGCAAAAATTAATATAAAATGTAACATAGGATGAGATGCTCAATAAAATACAAAAAACACAATTAACATATTATTAACTCTCAATTATAGCAAAATTTGTCACATTCAACTCAAAAAGAACA
>NW_021578195.1:0-262 GCF_001605985.2 Dendrobium catenatum
TTGTGATATATCTAGTAGAGTTGTGTTTTCTTCGGATGGGGAGACTGTTATCCTCAATCCTCTTGTCTTGGATGACTTTTATTTTGTTAAGTGTGATAATATCAAATCAATGAAAAAGGATTCTGCTTATATCTTGTCTATTTCTGATAATGATTTTATGGATGACCTGAAAAATATATCTGAAAATGATTCTCTGCATAATCAATTTGATTTTGAAGAATTAAGATGTTCTCTTGGCTATTATTCAGATAGTGATGTCCCT
>NW_021578196.1:0-201 GCF_001605985.2 Dendrobium catenatum
AAGTATATCTTACTCTAAAAAGATTTAGACTTCGTTTGGGATGGCTTTCTTACTACTTCTTAAAGCATATTTCAAGTATATAAATTTTAAATTTTGTACTAGAAAGCTGCTTTAAGAAATAGTTAGAAAGCAACCTCAAATGAAATCTTAATTTTCTTCATTGATGTTCATGCTTTTTACTTTAAAATTTATCTCATAAAA
>NW_021578197.1:0-260 GCF_001605985.2 Dendrobium catenatum
ATATCCCTTGAGGATAATGTCTCTCTCTAGGCCTCCTTCTTTTGAGGAGGTTAAAGAGACTCTATTGGATATGAAAAGTGATTATGTGGCGGAAACTGATTGTTTTACCACTCTTTTCTTTCAAAAATCTTGGCACATTATTAATAATGATATTTTTTATGTTATTTTGGATTTCTTTCCTAGTAACCCTATTCCTAAGTTTATTACTTCTACTTCTAATGTAGTTATACCCAAGAATAATTCTGTTAACACTTGGAATG
>NW_021578198.1:0-200 GCF_001605985.2 Dendrobium catenatum
AAAAGTAATAAAAAAATAATTATTATAACCGTAAATAGTGTAAGTAGCATTATAATGTGTAGATAAAAAAAAAAGAAACACAAGCTAAATTTATAGTCGGAGAACAAGGGCACTAGAATTTGTCTCGATTACGCTCTATTCTCTGATCCATAACAAATAAAATTTCTACATGAAGGAATGCAATATAGTGGTCTGTAGCA
>NW_021578199.1:0-236 GCF_001605985.2 Dendrobium catenatum
TCCATTTGGATATTCGGAACCGACGAATCAAGATGTTCGTGAGAAGACGATGAAGTGGACAACGAGAATAATCCCAAATCTCAAAGTCATTTGATTTAGGATTAGAAATTCGGGTTGTAGTCAGTGGTGCCCGGTCACTTTAATTTTCTTGCAAGATTCTGTGATGTAATAATAAGTGACACTTGTCATATGGACATTCAATTTGATATATTTAATTTGATTGATTTGTTTAATTT
>NW_021578200.1:0-345 GCF_001605985.2 Dendrobium catenatum
AAAAGACATAATTGCCCCTAGGGCCAACATAAGACAATGCCCTCAAGTGAGAGTAGAAAGGGAAAAGTACAAATAACAATTCAAAAACATCAAAATAAATAGACACGATAGTAGTCGTTGATCTTCGATGTCCTCATCACAAGGTGAATGATCTAAATTTTAAACTATGGATTTTGTTATGTGTCATTCGTTCGCTCTACTCATTTATTTGATGATGTAATTTTGCAAGTTTCCTATTAATCTCTATTGTAATAACTTGTCAATACTTAGCCCTTCCATTAATTTTTCTGAAGATCTAACTTGAATACTGATGCAGGACTAATTAGAGGCGATGATTATGTAGTC
>NW_021578201.1:0-1180 GCF_001605985.2 Dendrobium catenatum
GTTTGAAATTGATTTTAGTTCAACAGTTAAATCACCCCACTAAAGCGGTGGGAGGGAGGTACATCTAAACATTTGATGGAGTCAACTACAATTCTCTCCTGCTTAAGACTTAAGGTAGAGGTCAATTTTCATTAAAAAGAGGAATCAACTTGTCTTGAAAATCAAGACCCAGTGCACTTGAGAAATCAGAAGCTTTCCTTAAAGGATGCAAGTCTAGGCGGCAAGACCCTTGTCAACATGGAATTGAATTCCTACAATCAATTTGAAGGGAGAGACTGTTATAGGGTCTGTACTATCCCTATATAATGCGGCATTATTATAATTAGAAGATTTATCGCGATAGGACCCCGTTGAAATTTAAATTTTAATGGTATCACTGTCTGATACAATCTTAGATTATTTCCCCTCTCATTATTACTAGACTAGTAGTTAAGAGAGTGGCACCCCGAGTGGTTTCTACTCCTCCTCCTCTAAGTAACGTGCCTTAACATCTTCTAGTAGAGTGGACAGATCATAACCCTCAGCTGGGGGCCTATGGCCTATTGCTGGTGATCGCTCAATTCTAGCTTTCTTGAGTCTTTTTGTGTAGTAGTCAAGTAAGTGTATTGAAGATCGCACTCTCATCTCTATAACCTCCCTCCTTTGTGCAAGGAGAGGGTACATAGAAGGAGCAACAAACTCTCGATTGGCCTCGAAATCGGTCCTCTCTAAGGCTTCCGACTCAGCAGTCTTTCTAGCCTTAAGGTTCCGCTTTCTGGCTCTTCGGAGGTAATTCTTTCTTTGGTCTTGCCGACGAAAGGAGTGATAGAATTTGATCCGATCTCAGACTGAGATGGTAGCTCGTTTTTCGTTATTGATTTATGGTTTTGATCCTCCCGAGCAGAGGGTACAGAGGGTACAGGGGCAACAACGACCTTCATTTTAGAGATGGGGGAGTCAACTCCAGACCCTAAAGTAATCTCTACAAAAGGGAATCTCCTCGAGTACCAGCGGACAGATCTAAGATTCTTTTTCCATTAACTAAAATCTTGAGGTCTTTAAATTCCATCTCATACTGAATTAAATTTCCATTAAGAATTTCTTCTATAGGCACATCTCTATTCAGCGAGAAGACGAGTTTCCCAGCCATTTGAGTGTTTGATTTCCTGGAATTAATAAAGTGTCTTGAATTAATGATTTT
>NW_021578202.1:0-207 GCF_001605985.2 Dendrobium catenatum
GATATATTATATGTATATTTTTAATTAAAAAATAATAATTTCTAAATAATTTTAAAAGAAAAACAAAATAAAAACTCATTTAAAACAAAATGAAAATTATTTTTAATAATAACGATAGCGATTAAGACCTTTGGCACAACGTGATAGGGCAGAGCAAAACGTAGCAATCATTAGCAATGATTGGCACCACCGCCAATCATTGTCCAA
>NW_021578203.1:0-250 GCF_001605985.2 Dendrobium catenatum
TTCTAGGAGTGATATCAAAAAAAATTGAATAGAATTCTTTAGAGAATCAAAAGCGAATGGATCAAGATTGAACAGTTATTAACAGAGTCAAAGGAGGAGTTGTCTTGCTTTTTACAAACCAGAGTTTTGCAAAAAGTAAAGTGGCCGGGCACCACTGACAACAACCCGGATTCTAAGCCTAGTAGTGACGCAAGTTATTTTGAGTGGTATACACTCAATCTTCAAGTCTTCATTTTTTCTCTTCTTCAGA
>NW_021578204.1:0-295 GCF_001605985.2 Dendrobium catenatum
TAGAGAGTAGGGGTCTATTTATAGATTTTCATGAGTGACGCACCCCGTAAATCTAGAGAAGATCCGGGGCAGGTTCAGAATGCTCCATCGGATGGCTCGTATTGATTTCTCCAATCGTAGAGAGTTTTTTTGCTGTTTAAGTGCCTTAAAAATGTCGGAATTCAGAGATCTTGGGATCGTTGGATTCGTCTCGCCGAGACGCTCGATTTGACAATAAGCATGTCATATTTAGATATCATTTCATTATTCAAATAATGTTTTAACCCTTCGAAATGTGGTCCGGGCCCCCGATTTG
>NW_021578205.1:0-296 GCF_001605985.2 Dendrobium catenatum
CTGTCCACCTTGCATCCTACAAAATCAGAGTCAGAAATTCCAACAATTTCAAAAGAAGTGTTGTGTCTAGGGTACCAAATCCCTAAGCCTTGTGTCCCCAAAAGGTATCTAAAAATTCTCTTAACTGCAGTCAGGTGGGACTCCTTAGGGTCAGCTTGAAATCTAGCACAAAGGCAAACACTAAACATAATGTCAGGTCGGCTTGCAGTCAAGTAAAGTAATGATCCAATCATGCCTCTATACTTCTTTTGATCAACACACTTACCACTTGGGTCCTTATCCAATGGAGCACTAGA
>NW_021578206.1:0-300 GCF_001605985.2 Dendrobium catenatum
TCCAACAGATCGTAACATATTGATCCACGACGGACTCATGGAATCCCATTTTCATAAATGAATCTGGCGATATCCAAACAAACACTATTCCTGAGTTCTTTTGTAGCTGTAGGAGGCTGAATATCCTTAGTATTTATGTTTTCGTCGTTATCAATATTTAGCATAAATCTATCCATGGGCCCCCGACTGCCTCAATCAGAAGAAACTAGATGGCTTCCAGTACTTAAACCTTTATGCTGTGATCCATAATAAGAAGAGTTTCTTATCATCTCTTTCATATTTCTTTGTGTGACCTCCTTT
>NW_021578207.1:0-512 GCF_001605985.2 Dendrobium catenatum
AATTTTGGATTCGCAAGTCTTGACACAGATCCTTGCATATTCATTTTAGCTTGAGTCCAAGTAGATTTACTCCTTACAGTCAAATTTGATTCGAGTTCTTTTGATTGAGTTTTAATTCCAATTTGATTTGATTTTCTATTTGGATTTGACCTTTAGGAATCATTTCAGTTTTGTTCAGGTCATCTGCTCGTATTCAATCAAGTTCGAAAGTCCACTGCTCTTTCTTATTTGAGTCTAGGCTCTTGTTCTTTTGAGTGCAAAACAGGTCCAAGTGTAGTAGTATTTCACCCGAAATTTCGACAACCTCCCGGCGTCTCCCCCGTTTAGGGGAAAACTACGAGAAAACTGGGCATTCCCACCACGCGCAATAAAGGCATGCATGGTAGGTGCCCTCTTTCGAGGACACTGCGGCCGTGATTTTTCTTCCCACCACACGCAATAAAGGCGTGCATGGGGTCTTTGACGGTATCTGTTACAAGAAAAGAGCAGTTGCTTTCCCCCCGCCCGGGGGT
>NW_021578208.1:0-327 GCF_001605985.2 Dendrobium catenatum
CTTATCAACAAGAAGAATATCATCAACAAAAAGCATACACCAACGTATATCCTTTTGTAAATGTCTAGTGAGAACATCTACGACTAAAGTAAAATGATATGGACTTAAGGCTTACCCTTGATGTAATCCAACCGAAATAGGAAATTACTTGGTCAAACCACCTTATGTTTTAACACAAGTAATAGCTCATGCATACATATTTTTAATGATTTGATTATAAGCGCTATTAACTCCTTTCTTTTCAAGAACTCTCAATAGCACTCCTCTTGGAACTTTATCATATGCTTTCGCTAAATCAATAAATATCATATGTAGATCATCATTATT
>NW_021578209.1:0-1780 GCF_001605985.2 Dendrobium catenatum
TGTTGGAGCATCTATAATATGAAACTTAGCTTTAGTTTTAAAATCTTCTATCTCTAACAACAAAGTAACTGAACCCAAATCCCTCTCGCAATTTTTGTTAAAACCTCGTAAGATCATCTTATCTGAGCTGAGCTTACGGACGTCTATTCTCAAATAGGCAAGAGTTCTTAGAGTCATAATATTAACTGATGCACCAGGATCTACAAGGATACGTGACAATCTGAAGTTATCTATGTTTACTGTTATGTATAGTGGACGGTTGTGATCAGCCGTTCCTAAACACAGATCTTCATCAGAAAAGGAAATTTAAGGAACTCCCTGGAACAAAGAGCTTCATCAGGCTATGCAGCTGCTAACTGGGTCATGCAAATATCTGGATCTAACAATGCTTTGATTAATGCTTCCCTCATTTCTTTGGAAATAATCAAGGCATCGTAAATGCTCAGTTTGGAAGGTAGCTTCCTGAGATGAGCTAGGACATTATAATCGACCTTGGGCATTCCACTCTCAATTAGACTCTGAAAAGGAACAGGTTGAGGTGGAAGAGAAGACTCTGGCTCGTCAATAACTTGCTTTCCTTTGTCTTCAGAAGAAGCATGAGGTGGTAACACTTTGCCACTACGAAGCTTGATTTCCACTATCTCTTCAGAAGAAGTGACAGGCAGGTTATCTTCTTCGACCTCAGCTAATTCTGATTTTACTTATGTTAAATTTTCAGAATCAGAAATCTCGGCTTCAATACAGATAGACATACCCTGCAAATCAAGAGCAGGGACATCACTATCTGAATAATAACCAAGAGAATGTTTTAATTCTTCAAAATTAAATTGATTATGCAGAGAATCATTTTCAGGTGTAGTTTTTAAGTCATCCGTAACATCATTTTCAGAAATAGATAAGATATAAACAGAATCCTTTTTCATTGATTTAGCATCATCACACTTAACAAAACAAAAGTCATCTAAGATAAGAGGATTGAGGATAACAGTCTCCCCATCCGAAGAAAACACAACTCTACTAGATACATCACAATCAACACTACTAAAAGCAATAAAACGATCTCTAGTGTCCTCCTTCTCCTGAACTATAGGACCCTGGCTGACTCGGGCTTCTTTAAGCTCTGAAGGTGGAGTCATCTCTACATCATCTTCTAGAACTATCAGATCAACCTGGAGAGGCTTTTGAGCTCCCAAAGACTCCTGAAGAGAAGAAAAGTAAAGTTTATTAAGAAATTTCTTTGAAGAATGGAATAAAACTATATCCCAAGTAGAATCAGAATTTGAAAAAGAAGTAGGAACGATAGGCTCACAAGTCACACACTTAGCTGATCCCTGCCCCGGATCCACTAAGTATTCCTTGGGAATCACTACAACTCCTATTTTCATATTTATATCAAGCCATTCTTTAAAAGTGATGAAATCTTCAAGTTGATGGCCCAACATCTGATGGTAGGGGCAATAGTTAGGTTGATTTGACTTACCCACTTCATTTGGCCTTTTAGGTGTAGGTAACTTGAAGTCTGGCTTTTTTAGAAGATTTTTTAATATCTTTTTTAAAGCTTCATTCTTAAAGGGGTATGTCTTACCAACCATTGCATTAAACTTTTCCTACATTTCATTTCTTTCTTCTGGAGTAAGGTAAGGTCGATGTTGGTTAAATTCTGGCTGAATCTGAAGTGGAGGGTGCTGTGGTAACGGATACTGCGGCCTCTGATACTGTTGATTATAAAATTGAGGAGGGGACCTTTCTGTCTGAACTTTTATTGGTTGCTTTCCCTTAT
>NW_021578210.1:0-854 GCF_001605985.2 Dendrobium catenatum
GTAGAAGAATGTCCTAAATATTACAAAAGAGGGAAAGTGTAATCAGGTTAAGATGATACAAATCACCTCTCCCGCACAAAAGAGATTAATAATAGAGGTTCTTATCCTCCCAAATATACCATCTAATTTTTTGAAAGTAGTAAAAAAGAAATAGATATAAAAATTTTATTATCATTTTCAAATAAATTGGAGATACTTTCCTTTTATATTTTTATTCTAGAGTTTTACCACGCCCTCCTTATAAAATAATGAAGGTGTAACTAAGGAATAAATCTCAAACTCAAATTAATAAATAAAATATGCTTTAAAATATATGAATTCAAGGTCCAATAACAAAAATGTAGAAACACTAAAATGTCAATTCGACTATTTATTTCTCTTAGTTTCTTATTCATTCTCAAGTAATTACTCATTCCTTAAACAAATCCATTGCCACTTTTTAGATTCTCCTTCATTTTCTCTCTTTCAATATAATACGCTGACCTTCTCGAACGTAGTGGGATCAAAGGCTACATATTATTGTCGTTGGTTGTAGAAGATCTGGCACAATAATGTCGAATTTCATTTTGGCACCACAATGAAAACTTGTACATTAATTTTTCTGATATCTATCTTTATTTTCCATTTGTTCCATATGTGGCCTATTTGAATTTTATTGTTGACCCCTCAAGCTTTTAACTTTAGAACACTAATCTCTTATACGATCTGTGTGTCAAAGATTCTGAGCTTGAGTTGACTTTGGCTTAAGGTTGAGCTTGTTGAGTTCAATTCAATGAGTTTGAAATTTTTTTTTTTTTAATATCAATGAGTTTGACTTGGCTGAATAAGTGAAAGCTTATATTCTTTCATGAAAG
>NW_021578211.1:0-1085 GCF_001605985.2 Dendrobium catenatum
TTGAAAGAAAATATCAAAAAGGGGAACTCACATTGTCTGACAATGTGTTGTCACACCCTAGAAAGGAATCAACTCGGGTGGTCACGTCCTCTTCCGTACCCCTGGTTGAAGAAAGGAAAAAAGAAAAGAAACCAATTCAAGAAGAACAGTGGGAGACTGCGGTCTCCAAAAAGACTGTGAAAATGTTGAAGCAGCTTGAAGGAGTTCCAGGTGTAAAGTGGAAGTCTCCTGTTGAGCCTATGATAAATTTGAAAGCACTGCTGATGATACGAGCTCCTATTTATAAACAACTCTCCAATCAAGCTAGCACTTCAAAGTCTGGAAGGGTGAAATCCTCCAAGAAAAAGACCAAGTTGAAAAAGCCCAAGGAGAAGATGACTGCAACTCAGAGGGTTATCGACAGTTTGGATGAATACTATCAGACTGTGAGGTGACCTATCAAGCTTGCTGACTTCATGACAAAGCTTAAAATCGATGAGGCTAAAGAAGGAGATGAAGATTCTCTTCCTAAAGAAATATGTCGGGTCATCTCAGTGGCGCCGAGTACCTCAGTAAAAAAAGAAAACCAAGTTGAAGAAATATCCTCTGAATCCTGTATGATGGTTTTGCCAATGGATTATAGTTCGGAGGAGGATTTGTATTTTCCAGAGGGAGACGAATCAGACCCTAGCATAGCGTCTCAGATGGGACATGTAAATCTGGGTGGTGATTCTGAATCAACAGATGAGTCCCTAGACGCAACGATGGCTGACTCTGAAGAAAATGTACAGTTAAATGACTCTGAACCGGAGGAGATTGCTCAAGTGCAGTTAAGAAGCGGCAAGGTACTACCGCCTCCACCGAAGAAAGGAGTCTCTAATAAAGACAAGGAAAAAGGGATAGTTATCAACGATGATATTATCCTTGAAGATCCTAAGAAAAAGAACACTTCATCCAAGGGGATAGATTATAATATCTTATCACATTTGAGAAAATTTCCAGCACAACACAGCATATACGACGCCTTGGTGATGTCTAAAGACCTTCGGGAGACTCTGATTCAGGCTCCCAAAGATCCCGAAAGATACTAGGCATATTTTGCTGAA
>NW_021578212.1:0-256 GCF_001605985.2 Dendrobium catenatum
CCTCAATACCCGAATACGCAATTTTAAACATTGCTTGTAATATTAAAATCATATAATGTTTGAAAAATTATAATAAATTCAAATTGAATCAAAAACCATTCATACAACCTATCAATTTGCATTTACAGAATCTAGTAAATTCAATGCAATAAATATCAAGCTAAAATTAAGTGAATATTAAATATTTTTTGTTAAAATAAAAATTATATATATTTAGATTTATTTTAAAATATATTAAACATGCATATAAAAATAT
>NW_021578213.1:0-203 GCF_001605985.2 Dendrobium catenatum
TGACATTCTTTCCAAGTTAGATCTTGGGGCATCACAGGCTGCTCCCCCTGAATCTCTCCTTGATAGCCTCCTTGAAGTCCCTCCAGGACCTCACCGGTTCTCACTTATCCATGTACTTGAACCAGGCAAAAGCCTCCCCTTCCAAGCACATACTAGCAGCCATCAGTCTCTCCTCCTCCATCAGGCCGTTCACTGTAAAATAC
>NW_021578214.1:0-218 GCF_001605985.2 Dendrobium catenatum
ATATACATTCATACTGTCATGATAATTTTAATTTTAAAATTTCATCATTATATATACATTTTGATTTGACATCCATCTTTCACTTAAAGAATCCAAAAATAAGTAAAAAATATACAAGGTATTACATTTAGAATTGAAATGAAATTAAAATGATGTAATTTCAATAAACAACTGAAATTCACACTTTGATTCTTTCAAATCCTCGATACTGGAAATAA
>NW_021578215.1:0-289 GCF_001605985.2 Dendrobium catenatum
TTTAATTGAAATCAATTCTCCATTTGAATTTCAAATACTTTCCTCTTTGATAATCCTTAATTATGAAGCCTCTCATAATTTCATCTTGTATTCAAATCCTTTCATATTTTATACATCTTAATTTGGTAACGAATTTGAATTAAAAATTCAAATTAATTTTAATTTGAATTTATTTTCTAAATTAGGATTTGATTTAAATTAGTATTATTATATTATATGGTTATTTAGATTACTACTTTATTTTTAATCATAAAATATACTTATTTATTTTAAATCTATTTATTACTAT
>NW_021578216.1:0-1027 GCF_001605985.2 Dendrobium catenatum
TGCAACAAACATATGAAGAGATTAGTTTTGAATCATCCACAAATAGTACTAATTGTTTCAGCTATCATAGACTGCTCAAGCTGATAGATGGAATGTTGATTCAGTCTAGAATATAGATTATTGATTCTATCTTAAATATCATAGAATGCATTTGTCTTCTGATATTGAAGTACTATTTATCACATAAGTAATTTAATAAAAAATAATTTACGTTTAATAAAAAACTTGTGTTTACAAAGAGTTAGTAGTACTAATTTTTGAATTGATTTGCAAATCAACAATAATTAAAACTTGTGAACTAAAATTTTCATCTTCTCCTACATTCTCAATCCCCTACTTCTATGAGTTGTCCATATAAAAATTTGGAACTTTTCATTAAGAAATTCAATTGATCTAAATTTACCTTCATTAATTAGCTAATGATTTGAAGATCTTCATCTCATTCCAATACAAAATATGCTCATAGTTCATATAATTTAGCCCTATAAATTTAACAACATCAACATTCCTAATTGTTTAGTATTTTATAACAATTGAATTCAAGTCAAGATGCAATCATCAAAAAAAGGAAGTGAGAAACCTACCACACAATTTAACTTGCAACTTTTATATGCAGAGAATAGTTCTGAATCATCCACCAAAAGTAGTACTTGTATAATTCAACTATCATAGAATTTTCGAGCCAGCAGATTCATTGCTAACTCAACTTTGTTAGATTGCTAATTACCTTTGAATTCCATAGAATGCTAAAGTATTCTGATTCAGAAGAAACTTTCAAGCATACAAGAGCATTAAATTCTGGCTTTTGAAACTCGTCTTGGTTGTAATCTTGGTGATGATAATGGAGATTATAACCAAGCGTTACGGTGGAGGAGAAAATGACATGGCTTCTTCCTTTGCTCCATGTCTTCCTCTACAGCCGAGCTACAGGTAAAAAAGTAAAACTTCACAGAAATGTCTTGAGAAAAAAGAGTTTTGGGGTTGGCGGAGATAGTTGATGGGGAGCTAGCCAAGGGAGGAAGAAGAA
>NW_021578217.1:0-498 GCF_001605985.2 Dendrobium catenatum
AAACATAAAGCGCATCATTCGGTGGATTGATTATTTGTGGGATCACATTTATTTCGTCATTAATATTTGAATGAGCCAAAAAATTCTGATGGTCTGGCACAGAAGTATTTTCATTCCCTAAAAAGTCAATTAATGATGAGTTGAAAGAAACCAAAACAGTAATAGAAGAAGAAAATGATAGGAGACATACCGCTTCCATCACCTTTGTCTTCTACACGCAACATGGAGGCGGCGGCTTTTTGGTCGTCATTCTTGTATGTTTTGAATCCATCAGCCTTAGTAGCTCCATTGACTTCCTCGATGCAACTCAACCCATCGTTATTGCAAGCCGCATCATTGACGTCATCCAAAGAATTCTCCCTATTTGATAAAGGGAAGAGGAAGACATGAAGCCTCGGGTATCCACATTTAGCGGTCTTTTTGAGGTAGTCATAATTGTTCAACATATTGTCCAAATCTTGTGCAGATGAAATGGAGACGAGTCTGTCAAGGTTTTGA
>NW_021578218.1:0-343 GCF_001605985.2 Dendrobium catenatum
AAATTATATTTATATCAAATCAAAATTTTAGACTCTCCTGCAAGGTTATCCTAAGAAGTTAATAAATCAAGATATATTTATTCTCAAGAAGTTATATATATGTAGAAAAGAAAGTAAACACACTGGCCACGCTCTTTTTATTTGGGGGCTTTAGCAGCTAAAGTACCTGAGCAAGCATTTATAATAATTAAATTTTTTTTATTGACTGAGCCCCCTTTTTATTGCCCTACATGAACGTGACCACCTGCAGAAAACTATGTGAACATCCAGATCGTGCCTATCCTAGGGGTAATCTAGTTGCTAAATACATCAACCATCCACAAAGTGCAGAAAAGTAAGCAGA
>NW_021578219.1:0-214 GCF_001605985.2 Dendrobium catenatum
GCTTACCTGCTGATTCTGTGGCTTTCCTTGTGCTTTATTGTGACGTTTGGGATTTCTATACCTGCTGTGAACCGTGGACTTTTCTTGAGACTTGATGTGCCGGTTGGTTTTCCCTGTGCTGAGAGCCGTGGCCTTGAATCCTTGTGTGCCGTTTGGTTTCCCTGTGCTGGAACCGTAACCTTTTTCCTTGAGACTTGCTATGCTGTTTGGAATT
>NW_021578220.1:0-292 GCF_001605985.2 Dendrobium catenatum
CATTGCCTACTTTGGATACTTCTTAATTTTGGATTGTTATAATTTAGTTGGTCTTTGAATTCAAATTTTCCCAAATTTGAAATTCAAATTCTTTCCTAAATTATAAAATCTATTTTAGGAAAGTTTTCAAATTTTCTCTCCTCATGGTCTTTCCCTCCATCACCGACTTGCCATTATACCTTTCCTAAAATAGTCTTTTATATTTTAGGTAACTATAATCATGAGTAAATTCAAATCTATTTGAATTTAAAATCTATTTGAATTTAAAATAGTTACCTAAATTATAATCCTA
>NW_021578221.1:0-215 GCF_001605985.2 Dendrobium catenatum
AAAATGAAATTACTTTAGTTAGTGCTTGTCAAGGGAATAGTATTGAAGTTTCTAATGTTGAGAATATCAATATTCTTAATGATGTTGACAAGTATTTTGAGGAAGATCCTGCTTTGTTTATTTCCATTGAATCTATGTTTTAGGAGATGGATCATAATGTTGATTTTGAACATTGTGCTGACGCTAACTCTAAGGAAATAAGGGTCAAGGAAAAT
>NW_021578222.1:0-552 GCF_001605985.2 Dendrobium catenatum
AAGGTTTTAGCCGCTTCAGTCACTGATGACTGGTTTATGTTTGCTCATTCAATCTTTCCGGTTGAAGGTTCTTATGACAATTTTTCTTTCTCCTCACCTGGTCGTATTTGGATTAAGTGGAATGCTCAAAAGGTCTCCTTCATTCCTCTGTTTACTTCTAGCCAGGTTATTCATGGGATTATTAAACAGGGGTCTCAGGAGGTTTGTTGTGTCTCTGTTATCTATGCTTCGAATTCTATTGCTGACAGACAAATCCTTTGGAATGATGTTATTAATCTTCCTAGCTCGGCTCCTCTGCCTTGGGCCATTTTAGGGGACTTTAACTGCTGCAGGGTCCCTAATGAGAAAGCTGGGGGACTGCCTCTCACTCAAAGTAAGCTGGGTGAACTTAACAACTTTGTCTTCAATACGGGAGTCTCTGATTTAGCTTCAGTTGGGCACTACTATACTTGGTATAATCAGAGACCTGATTATCCAATTCATATTAAGCTAGATCGAGTATTGGTGAATAACAACTGGCTGTCTACCTTCACCAATTCTTACTACATTGTT
>NW_021578223.1:0-729 GCF_001605985.2 Dendrobium catenatum
AACGTAAAGGAATTCACAAGTAGCGTGGAGTTTTTATTTATAAAATAAAATAAGACAATTATAAGACTTCGTCTTGCTAAATGAATCGAGGTTTGCTCGTCCCATTAGTTTAAGAATGTGAGAATAGAAATTACAAACTATTATTTTGATCTCTAATGAGAGAATTGGGAATTGTTGGAGGAATAGTAGGGGGTGTCAAACATAAATGTTGGTCGATGGCCAACAAAGATCACTAGCTGATTATAGTCGGGCAATGAACCACTCCAATTAAGACGATTAACAAATGAAAAGTGGTTGATTAGCTATGAAAGCAGTCAATGAACCACCCCAATTAGGCTTCGTTTGGGACGGCGTTCTTACTGCTTCTTAAAGCAGTTTTTTAGTAAAAAAATTTAAGAAGCAGTAAGAAAGCCTTCCCAAACAAAGCCTTAAGAACTCCCATTAACAAATTAAAATATTGCAAGATTTGTGTAAGCAATAAAAGGTCAACCATCATTTTCTTTGGTTAAATTTCTTCTAAAATCTTTGTAGATCTCATTTTGATTCATAAAATTTTGACTTTGATTTAGAAATCCAATAATTCCTACCATCTAAGGACTTTGCATATATCATATTACCGAACAGATATTTTTTTTTTAAGCACGTTTGTTTTTTAGTTAACTACGTGCCTCAACTTCTACGGGCTTCTTGTGAGTGTACAACAACAACAACAACAACATCAAGCCTTTA
>NW_021578224.1:0-308 GCF_001605985.2 Dendrobium catenatum
GGGGTTCAAGGGAGGTAAGCTTCAGTAATTGGTCAAGGTTCTATGCCTGCTTCAGGAGGAAGCGAAAGGAGTCGAGGTTCTCTGACTGCTTCAGGAGGAAGAAAAAGGAGTCGAGGTTCTCTGCCTATTTTAGGAGGAAGAAAAAGGAGTTGGGTTCTCTATCTGGTTCAGGAGGAAGAAAAAGGAGTTGGGTTCTCTGCATCACCGGGGTTGGAAGAAAGGAGTTTTTATGAGGGTTTCTCCACCTTGCTGTGGGAGAAAAAGGAGAGTCACTTTTGTAGTGCAATACTCGGAGGGCGCCTCTAGGG
>NW_021578225.1:0-234 GCF_001605985.2 Dendrobium catenatum
CTGTTTGACTCTCGATTTGGGTTGGGTTACTTGCGAATTTCAAGTATTTCCTATCATATATAAATGCTCAAAAAAGGGTCAACCAGACGTTAGAATGATAACTACAAATTCTTCCACTGATGGCCACCCTTTCCATAATACAACGCAATGCTCCAGCCTCATAGTACGATAAACGCATCAAAGCAAACTGTTCTAGGAAAAAGCCAGGCACAGTGTGAAAGAGCTAAAGCCTAA
>NW_021578226.1:0-289 GCF_001605985.2 Dendrobium catenatum
ATATTTAAAATTGAAATCCAATCCATCAACACTTAAAACAAAATCCATCCACCCTCCGTAATAGTTTGCCGGGGTGGACAAATTAAAAAATTACTTCAGCTCACAAAGAGTTAATGCCCAGTCCAAAATATCATTAGGATCCATTCTCAAACAATCTTGAATCTCCTGCCAATAAGGATGTGGTACGTGTCCTCTAATCGGCGGTCTGCCGCCAAATGGCATCGCAGGATAAACGGTTATGACACGGGGCCCTCTGAACCGAGTGGTTTTGCCGCAAAATAGCACCACG
>NW_021578227.1:0-988 GCF_001605985.2 Dendrobium catenatum
CCTTTTATAGTCACGCTCATTTCGTATCCTATTTCTAAGGGTCAAGCCACTAATCCACCTAACCTTCCTCATCTCTACAACACTTAACTTAGTATTATGCTTCTCTCTTTTAATGGCCAACATTTAGCACCATAAAGAATTGAAGGTCTCACCACCATCTTATAGAATTTTCCCTTAAGTTTGAGAGGGACTTTTTTATCACACAATAAGCCCGATGCATTCCTCCGCTTTAACCATCCAACTTGAATTCTACTGATAATATACCCACCTATTTCACCGTCACTCTAAAAAAAAGAATTAATATATCTAAAATGTTTACTATTTTTAATGACTTGATCACCCAAAGTCACAATCCCCCACTAGAACTATTACTATTAAAATTACTCTCAATGTATTTGATTTTAGATCAAGTCAAAATGAAAAGCTATAGACTCTAAGTTTGACCTCCATAATTCAAGTTTACCTTGAACTCCCTCTCTAGTCTTATAAATAAGAAGATTATCATTAGTAAAATACACCCTACATCATCTTGCAAATGTCTAGTGAGAACATCCCTGAATAAAGAAAAAATATATGGACTTAAGGCAGATCATTGATGTAATCCTCTTACAAATGTAATACAACCTATTACAAATTTAAGAAAAAAAAATGCAAACCTAAATTTAGTTTGGGATGTTGTCGATCGACGGCTTTCATGGGTAGTTTGCGGGCATTATTAGCTGCCAAAGTGGGGGCAAGATCGTCGACCGGAGAGAGGGTGTTAGTGGATGGGTTCATGCACAAGCAGTCGGAGGCACGATCACGAGTGACCGGAGAGTGAGCACGAGCGAGCATCTAGAGAGAATCATATACACAAAGAAATGAAGAGGAAGGCTCAGTTTGGCCAATATCAGGGCCATTTCTAGTGGTGCTCCGACGGTTTCGACTGCAAAAAAAAATCGCTTAAAATCATTTGCCTAAGCCGCCGGTATAACATAAAACCGGTTCT
>NW_021578228.1:0-264 GCF_001605985.2 Dendrobium catenatum
TCTTTTTGTACTAATCGACCCGGCAAATCGTGAGATTGTCCTAGATGATCTAGTTCTTTTTCCATCGTCCAAACATCCATCCAGTGCGATTTACTGGATGATATTCATCGAGTTGAACTAATCGTACAGGATGATATTTGACGATTAGTTGCTAATTAGGGCTAATTTTGAGCCCTTGTTTAAAAGATCTTTTGTTTTTCTCAAGAAAATATCTTTTGAGACTGTCCTGACCTGAGAGAGCTAAGAGGAGAGGGAGAGCAAGGG
>NW_021578229.1:0-355 GCF_001605985.2 Dendrobium catenatum
TATAATATTTGGAAGATTCAGTTCAGTAAGCAAATTCTAAAGCCAGATCCTGGTTAGTTTGTTAAGCTGGTCGGGATCCGACTCGGGCGGGATCCGTCCCCGGTCGGGTCGGGTCGTGACAGTGCCTGACAGTAGGATGTTCTACTTACCAATAATTCCTAGACTATAACGGTTATATGCATCCATGAGATCTGCTGCACATATGAGATGACATAATGATCATAATTCGCAAGAAGATGTTATTATATATCCATTAGAAGTAGAGGCTTGGAGACACTTTGATCGTACACATCCCACATTCGTGGCAAACCAAGAAATATAAGATTAGGTTTATGCGCATATGATTTTATTCTAC
>NW_021578230.1:0-309 GCF_001605985.2 Dendrobium catenatum
TTATGAAAAGTAGAAAGCAATGCATGTGTGGTATGCTATGGATCATGCAGCTTAGGTCTCCATACCCAATTTGTACTATGGTGAACTTTGCAAGTATGTGAGATGTGTCTTATCATGCCACATGAATAACATCTAACTCCAGGAAAAGAATTTCTTAAGTGATTTGAGTTATAATGCCTCTTCCTAGGTTTTGGAAATTGATCAAAAGTAGGTGTCATCCTAGTTTTCTTACATGTTTCTAATTCATTTTGAATCTTCAAATTAGTGTTTTTAAAGACCTCATTTTCAATCCTCAAATTTTTCTCCATC
>NW_021578231.1:0-376 GCF_001605985.2 Dendrobium catenatum
ATATTTAATTTTTGGCTTTGTATTTAATTTACTATAATTTTTTTAAAGTTTCAGTAATTAAAACTAATTAAAACTCATTTTCCTTAATCAAATGGCGGCGGTCAGACACGCGGCACGCTCGGATTCGTGGGATCGAAACCGCGCGGCGGCGGGGACACGCGTCGGCCGCTGGCCGCTTCACGCGGTTTTCACTTAACCACGTCAGCGGCGCGTGACAGCCGTTGGATTAACCGCGGGTTCGATCCAACGGCTGAGATCAGATCCCGCGGTTTGATCTCAGCAGGAGAGGATCAAACGGCGGAGATTCGATCCCGCTGTTCCGAATGGACGGCCCTGATCTCGCCGGACGACTGATCGAACGAGAGATCGAACGCGC
>NW_021578232.1:0-252 GCF_001605985.2 Dendrobium catenatum
TGATGCCTTCTATCAACACCAGCCACTCATCCAATCAATCAATCGAAATGCCATAATTATTCAACATGTCCTAAGAACCTCTATAATACTCAAAGCTTGCGACCAAATCAACATGACCCTGACTTTATCTATCACTACCTATCTTATCATGTCCAACACCAAATTTGATGAGGCAGATTTGATTATTGACTACATTCGATATATGACCTTCGTTTGCCTCCCTACTACCCGCAGGAAACAAAATCTAGCCCT
>NW_021578233.1:0-205 GCF_001605985.2 Dendrobium catenatum
CCAGCAGGGATTTATCAGAACTCAAACACCTTCCATTCAAAATTTGATTAATATGTAGTGGCATATGTGGCTGTTCAGCGGTCTATCAAAAGAAGATCATAGATTGCAAATTTGATTAGGAACACTCTCTCTTTTAACGGTATGATGATGATGACATAATAAAATAGATAGGTTATTAAGCGGCTTCTTGAGATTGTAGGAGAGC
>NW_021578234.1:0-307 GCF_001605985.2 Dendrobium catenatum
TAGTGATAATTTATATTAACTTATATGATTATTATACTTCATTATTATTATTATTATCATGTTAATTTGATAGGTCAAATCGCGAACCTATCCTTTGCATTTGTTGTTCGGTTGCAAAAAATTCAGTTGAAAAAAATAAATGAGGTTAATTGTCGGGTGCCGAGCAGTTAATCACGTCTTATGAATGAACTATAGCCGGTCTTGCCGCCGGAGAGCTGCACGTTATAATCACAGCCAGGGGTGTTAATTTTTGACACGACCCGAACCCGACCAAAAAAAATCCGGGTTCGGGTCAATCCTAACCCGA
>NW_021578235.1:0-388 GCF_001605985.2 Dendrobium catenatum
GAACTCCAGACTACGAAGACTTCAAATCAAAATTCAGCATGAGATACTTTGTGAATTTGAAGCTTTTATTTTTCTTTGAAATAAACTTGAAAGGGAGTGATTGTAATTGAATGAATAAAAACATGCACACACACATAATGAGATCATATAAAATTTATACTGATCGTATGGGACGATATCAGTTCGTACAAGATGATCAGATAGTTATCTCCTTAAGATCACATGGAACGAATATGAACTGGCCAGAAAAATTTTCGAAGTCCTATTTGTCCAGGACGAAATTAAAAATCGTTCGGGATGATTTGTTCTCTGTAAAATTTTCGTTGAGATGAAATTAAATTATCGTACATGATGAGTTGCTCTCTGTAAGATTTTCGTCCAGACGAAA
>NW_021578236.1:0-236 GCF_001605985.2 Dendrobium catenatum
CCGACAACAACCCGGGAATGACACAAATCTTTAAAATGAGGCATTTTACATCTTCAGTCTTCTTCTTTACTTCCTTGATTCGTCTTTGGATCGTCTTCTTTCCTTCCGGCTCCTCGTAGTGGATCCGCCAAAAGGATACCCAAATGAAAAAGGAAACCCCCTGTAGGGGTTTACTTTTTCCTTTGGACTCCTCGTAGTCAGTGCTCCAAAAGGATATCCAAATGAAAAAGGAAACC
>NW_021578237.1:0-900 GCF_001605985.2 Dendrobium catenatum
TTGCAATATTGATATTTATGTTTTCGTAGTTTATTTTTTTTGTTTTGTTTTTGTGATTTTTGTCCATTTTTTGAGTGATTTTATTTTAGAGTATGTGGATTTGTCATTATTTTCTGTAATTTGTTTGTTTTGTTTGATTTTCCTTAATAAAAATTCAAAAATCCAAAAATGTGGAAATCGTCTGGGACGAAATTTTTCGTACTAGACGATGTGTGTAAAATTCAATTTGCGTGATATGAAACATCTTGAGAGCAGTTTTTAATGTAGTTCTTCTGTACGATCTGATGATCGTCCAGGACGAAATATTTTTTCTCAAACGTCAGGACGATTGAATGCAATAGTTGAGTGGATAAGGAAGTTTTAATTGTGAAGTTCGTCCGTACGAACTTTTTGTTCGTCCAGACGAACAGACGTCGATTCATAGTTGGGGACGGTTTTCAACAGACATTAAAACGAATTAACTTTTGATCATCTGTACGAAAATTTTTTATCTGTACGATTGGACAAGTCAGAAAGTCTGTACGAAAGGACGTATCGTAAATTGTGTTGATTACGAAAAGTCGTTACATTTTAAACGAATTTGATCGTCTGTACGAAATTTTTTCGGCCAGACAAACGATAATTTTTGTCCAGGTTGAACTATTTTTTGTCCAGGACGAACGTATCGTTTTCTTTAAATATGAAGGCTTTCCAACTCAACAATCACTTCTCCAAACATCTCTTTCAATCTCTTTCGACTTCCAAATCAATAATGACCTCATCTAGCAAGAGATAAAAGGTGTTAGCAAAGAAACCCCACAGGAATGCTTCTGAAAACTTCCTTTCAAAAGCAAATGAGGAATCATTTCCTCATTTTGCATCTACCAAAATCACACCTTCTCGCATTCTGATTCAAAGCGA
>NW_021578238.1:0-813 GCF_001605985.2 Dendrobium catenatum
GTAGATGTAGAGGTTAGAGCCTTTGCACTTGATGGTTGCCTTCATGTAATTGAATCTAAAGAGCCATCCTACACCCACTATCATAATAGCTATAGGAATTTACTCCAAAGCTCCTTGAATAATCCTTGTTATTCTCTCCTCCACCTCGACAAGTTGTCAGTTAGTCATGAAATCCTAGTTCTCCATTTTTATGACTTTTTCTCTATTTGGATGATTTGGTTCTTACAGTATTTAGTATCTAGTTCTTAGTATTCATCCTAGCTTATCACACATTAGATGATGTTGAGTCCATGTTTGCCTATGGGCATACCATAACACTATCTATATGACTCAAATCTTAAGCAAAGAAGGAAGAGAGAGTTCTAGAGAGAGAAGCTATGAGATTTTATATCTAGCAAAAATGCCTAGATTATTAGCCCTTTTAATAGGTTTTTGAAAGCTACATGAAATACTATACCTAGATCCCAAAAATAAATAAATGACAATAAATGATAAAATAATTATATACACATGAATATATCTCTAGTAGGCACATGTCAAAATACCAGTGAGTAGATATTGACAGCTCATTGGGACAAGTGGTCAAAGGAAGTCGCCGACCATGTCTATGAGTTCACAAGTCTCCAAAAGGGAATACCAACTTGTCGATGAACTCATAAACTTGGGATATGTGTAGGAAAGGCTCTCTTGATTATTGAGCAAGTAGCCCCGTTCTAGTTGAGCCGAGTGATCTTCTAGTTTGCTTCCTCAAGCTAAAGTTAGTGACTTCTCGAGTAAGGACGAGTAACCAAGCTAATACACTCAAATCATAAC
>NW_021578239.1:0-552 GCF_001605985.2 Dendrobium catenatum
TGTCGTGTCAAAAATTGACACCCCTAATTGAAAACAATAAAAGCTTAAGCTCACTACAAATGGCAGCAGTATTTGCAAGCCTTCTACTTTATAATTTTTCATCACCAATTATCTCCATAACTAAATATTACAAAAAAAATTCTTTTTTTTTTTTGCAAAGTTCAAATATACATAGGAAACTAATCTTATTTAAGATAAAAATTAGTTTTCAGATTAAATAATTCTTGCATTTATAAAAATCATTTATCCATAAATTTGAAGAAGTCATTCAATCTTACTATTTCAATGAAGAAAGAAATATTCATTCATAGAGTCCTAATACAAGAATAAAACACTAGCTCTTTTGCTTTTGCCTGGTCTTGCAGAGGTAAATGTTTTTGTATTACCTGCTGGTAGTATTATTAGTACAAATCAGTGGCTTTTAATGTGTAAGAACGCCGGCTTTGAAGGCTTTTTCTCTCGCAGTATTTGATTAAAAAAATAATCTCTTACTATTATAAAAGAGGAATGCAAGCGCTCAAATTAAATCATTGGGAGGAAAATTAAATTAGC
>NW_021578240.1:0-220 GCF_001605985.2 Dendrobium catenatum
AATCTTGATTTCACTATCTTATTATTAGATTAGCGAAGGCTATGTGAGAAATATAAGAGTTGCATATACAATTATTTAAACTAGATTTCTGTTTCCATAAGCAAACTCAACCATTTATGCCTCTATTGTGTATAATTGCACTAGATTTGAATTTTTTTAATCACGAGGATAATATTTTTGGTTTCTACTTTTGGTGATCTTGTGACATAGGAATTAATGG
>NW_021578241.1:0-272 GCF_001605985.2 Dendrobium catenatum
TTGCTTTGATTGGGAGGGGGCGAACGCTGCGTATATCCCGAATCGAAAGTGAAGAAGGTCTATCTTTAGACCGTTACTGCCTTTTTGAGGTCGAGGTTAAGACCTTGCCCAAGGAGTAGAAGTCCAACAAGAGACTGTATAAAGCTTGCAATTGATTTGAAGTATCCTTATATTTGCTCGGATATTCCTGAAATATCAACTTGATGTTGAAGGTATTTGAGGATCTATTTGACCTTGGTTTGAGTCAAAGTTGCCCCCCAGTCCGCATCTGC
>NW_021578242.1:0-1026 GCF_001605985.2 Dendrobium catenatum
ATGTTGCAAGTACTTCCGAACCAGTAACTACTGCACAGTTGGAAGGAATAATCACAAAAAGGATCAGGGCTATTATAGCCGTTGATCAAGCAGAAAAGTCGGTGGGCAAAGGTCGTCCTTACCCTGCTGAGTACGATCAAGTACCATATCCAAAAGGGTATTCTGTACCAAAGTTCAATAGTTTCAACGGTACTAACAATCCCCGATAGCACCTGGCACAGTTTAAAGCCACCTGTGGAAATACAGAAGGAAATGATGCCCTACTCTTCCGACAATTCGTCAGCAGTTTGATAGCAAATGCTTTCGAATGGTATGCTGAACTGCCGAATAATTCTGTGAAGACCTTCACAGAATTAGAAAATATGTTCGTGAAAAGGTTTGTTAGTGCAACTGAGAAGATAACGATAACTGACCTCGCTCTGGATAAGAGGAAAAGAGAAGAATCAGTGACTAAATACATCACTCGCTGGCGAAATTTGAGCATAAAATATGAGCAGCAGTTAGAAGAAGAGCATGCCGTACAGTTGTTAATGTGCAACATTGATGACAAGATGCAACCCTTCCTATGCATGGCTACAATCAACACATTTCAAGTATTGCTCGACAGAGTGGCCAAATTTGAGAAACTGAATTTGTCCAGATTAGAAAATCACGCTGATAAGCCCAAGAAGGCTAAGGCCTCGGGTGCTAGAAGGGGTGAAGCTGACTCTACGTTCTTCTCTAGAGCTGATAGAGAAAAACAAGTGATTTATAATATAGACAAGGGCAAGTTGCCGATGCAATATCAAGAAAAGCCAAAACAGGCCTACAACCCCAACCCCCAACCAAAGCTGATATTCGGGGGCAATGATAAGCCACGAACTTATCAAGGTGGAGGAGAACGCCAGAAGCAGATAATGGGAACTGGTGATAGAACGTTCCAATCCCTTAAAGATAAAATGGATAAAGAATATTCATTCAAGAGGGATATTGTCACCAAATTATGGATATTGTCACCAAATTATTTCGACAAGTGTTGAAATCGGG
>NW_021578243.1:0-203 GCF_001605985.2 Dendrobium catenatum
TGTATATCAGAACACTAAGATTAGTGTAAATATGTTTGTGTTAATTGATGCTTGAATGTGTGATCTTGATAAGTGAATCTTGTGTGTATATGTGTTAAGAATGATTCATTTGTGCTTTGAGAAGATGCATATTGAAAGTGAAAGGTATAGATGGTGAAAATGGAGTGTATGTGTGGAAAGGTATTTTGTAGTAAAGAATGTGG
>NW_021578244.1:0-350 GCF_001605985.2 Dendrobium catenatum
TGGCTTGTTCGTCTATGACACACGCCTGACTTGTGGGCCCGTTAGTGTCTGCCTCATCTCCTACTATGACTAAACCGTCCACCATCTCGTTTGCCTAGCTTCTGTCCACTACCCATGAGTATAAGAATATATCAAAGGGACGTTTGTATACAAAAAAGAAGAGAGAAAAAAAGGGGAGAAATAAAATAAGCAAATACCACAAATTTGAAAATTGAAGATTTGTACTTGGACCAATCATCATCTCGAAGCCCTCGACCGTTGAATCTTTGATCCGGCTTGACGGATTAAAAGGCAAGTGCCTTTCCAACCTCCCTTCATGGGTAGGAGGCGTTGGGAGACTGCTTACACTA
>NW_021578245.1:0-231 GCF_001605985.2 Dendrobium catenatum
AAAAAAAAAAAAAAAAAAAGACATACTAAAAAAATTATACATTGTAATTCAAAAAAGAGAGACCCAAAGTTTTTAATCCTTACAAAATTTTCGAAATGCTCTTCGTTTCTTTAGCATATCTATATCTCTATATGCCTTATGATATTCTTTCCAAGTTTGATTCTCATCTTATTTGACATTTTCAAGAGTGACTAGCTGCAAAATGAGATCATGAGACAATTCATAAGAGAC
>NW_021578246.1:0-324 GCF_001605985.2 Dendrobium catenatum
TTGTGCTGAATCATATATTAAAATTAAATATAATTAAATAAATAATATAATTAATTAAATTATAAGCAAATAATTTATATCATAATCCCATTGATAGCCCATTGGCTCCGTCATAACAACACTTAGGTAACAAAATATCACCAGCATAATAAAATCCCACCTCAATCACCCACTGGCGTTGGCGTAACAGAATCACACCTCGGACACACACTGGTGCCGGTGTAACACAATCCCACTTTGACCGCCCACTGGCGCTACTATTACATCACAATACTTTACAATATATTTTTCAATGCATTTTATTAATTAAAGCATAATAGGACT
>NW_021578247.1:0-255 GCF_001605985.2 Dendrobium catenatum
ACGTGTTAGTACATTTAAATCCTTAAAATTGGCCCCGGACAATCCATTATTGGACAATCGTCTTGGCCGATCCACTATTCGTCCTGGATGATACTTGTGGCACAGATTTTAAACGTTTTAACTTTAGTTGGTACGATCAATTTTTGTGCATCATCTTAAATGACACACCTAATCCGCTCGGTCGATCTGCTTTTTCAACGGTCGTCCGGCTTGTCTCCTCGGGACGATCGCTCGTGTCTAATCGTCCTGGCCAAA
>NW_021578248.1:0-2453 GCF_001605985.2 Dendrobium catenatum
TAAATAAAAATATTTGTGTTTTAAATATATAAATAAATTCAAATTTTATGTTATATATAAATCTGTATATTTTTTATTATTCAATTAGGAAATCATAGGAAACAAATAATAAGATAACAATGTCTAAGCTTCTAAAGATTCAAACAACTTTTTGCTGTTTTTTGGAGCAGTTTAAATTTTTTTACTAAGAATCAATAAGAAAGTTGTCTCAAATAAAGCCTAATTTAGGACATGTTTTATTAAGATAATTGTAAAATTGCTTTTAGGAAAGTAACTTTTTTTTTAATTTGTTATAAAAAATAATTTCTGATATATTCTCCAAAAATTGTTTTGATCAAGCACAAATCTCAAGGCAAAACCGAACTGGAAACTTCAAAAATTAAATTCAGGAGCATCTGAACTCCGATTTCAGCGAGCTTATAGTCAAATTGAGCATCTCGGAACCCAAAGACACTAAAATCAACTTAATCCGAGCCCAAATGAGCCCAAATCAAGCACCTGAAGTGCTGTTGAAAAGCTCATACCACAAATTGAGTTACCAAGCGGTCTTCGATTTTAAAGAGCTTATAGTAAAATCGAACGGGTCGACGAGATGAATCCAACGAGCCCAAGATCGCCGAATTCCGACGTCACTAAGGCCTTCAAATATCGAACGAACGGTGCACGATTGAAGGATTCAATATCAGCCGTCCATTCGGCCACTCCCTATTTGCCCCTGATCTCACACCTATTTATGAGCTATGCCACTCCAGAAAAACGATAAATAGAGCCCTCATTTCTCATGAGAGGGGACCCAAGCAAGAAGAAGAGAAGAGAAGGAGAGGAGAGAACAGCTCCTCCTCGACCACCGCCGGAGTTCTTCCTGTCGTCAGAACGATGCCGGAATCCCGCTAGACGCCCAAGTGACGCCAGAACTCTGCTCGACTTTGTAACTGAATTTCAATTCAGAAGAAACTCATTATATCTGATCGTCCTAACTTGTTGGACGAATCAACCTCTTGTATCTCAAACTACACTAGTGGAACTTTTTAATTGGGCGTGGCCCCGTGGTTTTTTCCCTTTTCAGGGTTTTCCACGTAAAAATCCTGGTGTTTTTTTATCTTCTGTTTGTGTGTGTTAGATATTCATACAACGTTCGGACGAAAATTTTCTAACTCTACCGCCGCGTATGTTCTAGCCTGCAACAACTTCGTAGCACAAAAAATTATTAAAAGTTTCCAAAAAACAATAAACAAACATAATTGTGATTGTTAAAAAATAAAGCTGAAAGAAAGTTATCTCAAACTGACCCTTAATCTCATTTCATTATAATTAGAGATGATATTTGATTATATATATAATATTAAATATATAAATCCTAATATTTATCTATTTTTTTTTTCTTCTCTTATAGCTCTCTTTCTCCTTCTTTATTAATATGTATTTATAAGATTAGGGAGACAAACCCACTAAAAATATGCTAAGTATTGTGTTCCAACATCGCAAAACTTGGATGACAAGTGTCAACATGTGATAGGTCCAGCTTTAAAACAGCAATAAATTTAATAAAAATAAAAAAAAATATGTATGAAAAAGTACCTGTACTGGCTGTACATGTGCCATACATCCAAGCAAAAATTAAACAATTAAAAAAATTAAAAATATCAATTTAAATAAATAATTAAATTCCTTCTCATTGAATATTTACTTAGATTAGTGCTAAATATGACATAAAAAATTATATTAATCTCTCAATATAAATTCATTAAATATAAGGCTTTATTTTGAAAAGCTTTTATATCACTTTCTCAAGTAACTTTTTGATATAAAATTTTTTTAAATAAAAATTTTTTGTGCTAGTAGCTACTTAAAAAAAAAAAAAAAAAAGAAAACTATCTCAAATTAAGGCTTCGTTTGGAACGACCTTCTTTCTACTTCTTAAAGCGGCTTTCTAGTATAAAAAATTAATTTTTGTTCTAAAAACTGCTTTATGAAGCAGTAAAAAAGACATCCCAAACGAAGCCTAAGTTTTGTTTGGAACAACTTCGTTCTGGACAGCTTTACACCACTACTTTTTCTTGCTTTCAATAGATTTTTATAATAAAAAGCAGCTTTATAAAGCATTAAAAAAGCCACCCAAAATGAAACCAAAGAATATACTTGGGATGCTTTTTTATTTGCTTTCTAAAATAGCTTTGAAGTAAAAAAATTGGTTAAGCTTAAATGTGCTAGAAAACTATTTTAAAAAACATTAAGAAAGCCGCCCCACCCAAACCAAACTTAAGGCTTAATTTCAGACGACTTTCTTGCTACTTTTAAAGCAGCTATTAGTACAAAAAATTTAATTTTTATATTAAAATTTATTTTGAGAAGCATAATGAAAGCCGCCCCAAACGAGACCTAAGTCTCGTATCCATATAATTTTTCTTTATAATTAATCTTCGGAGGGCCAATGTAAAAAGATTTAAAATAGA
>NW_021578249.1:0-229 GCF_001605985.2 Dendrobium catenatum
AGCCAGAACTTTTTTTTTTATAGCAATAAATTGGTCTCTGATGTATAGTGATAGTAGTGGGTATCATCACTATCATTAGTGATAATTAGCACTAATATTATTAGTAAAGATAATCATTAATGCATGCTATTATTGATAATAACTATTACAAATTATAGCAATAAATGATTATCATTGTTATAATTATCATTATGCTTATAATAATGATAATTACTAAAAAAAATGTGTG
>NW_021578250.1:0-1031 GCF_001605985.2 Dendrobium catenatum
TTACTTGAGAAAGATATAAAATAAATTTCGTTTGATTGCTCGGATCAAAATTACCTGAACGGTGCTTTTGGAAGTCCACAAGCATGCTTTTGTGCAGAGAAACATAGAACAAACGATTCTTAGAGTTTGAAATGCATTCTGAAATTACATCAAATGTTTCATTTTAGCTGATGATGGTACCATTAAGAAACAGTTCAGACTCACTGTATTTAGACGCAGAGATATATAAATATATTTGCTTGCAAACCCAAAAGTTGGCTGCGTTCATGGCCGCTGATGATCTAAGGGTTCCACAGCTGTCCTGAAGAGAAGAATGTAAACCTTTTCGATCGAAAAGTACAAGAAACCTCCCAAAGAATGTGTCACGTAAGAACCAAAGCTCGTACCCACAATGCAATGCCATGCTGGGCCATATGAAGAATCAAATTCCTGTAAACACGAGAAATTAAAGCAACCATCAATGTAGAACAGACAGTAAGTGCAAAAAGAAAACGGTGAAATAATAAGGGAAAACAGGAGAACCAACAATTCAAAGATGCCTGGAGGTTGATCGATGGGGAATGGGCAAGCAATTAAGCCGGACGGCGTCCGGAAACCAACCAGAACGAGCCACGTCACTTTTTTGCTCGGTACCGCTGTGAACCAGGTGATGTGACGCGTTCTGGTTGGTCTTCGGACTGTCTGGTGTCCACACAGAATAATTTCTCAGCAATTAAAGGATGCCTGTAACTCCAGATAATCATTGGAAAGCGAGGGAGCAGTTAAAGCTTCTTCATTCATTATTTTTGCATAACCCTAATAAGAAGGGAGCATTTCTAGTATTTAAAAACTCATAAAACACCTATTAACTATCTAGTACCAACCTAACTACATTAATTAACTAACAATTTACTAAAAAATTTCATCATATTATCCTAGAATCATTAATTTTTCAAAATATTTCTGAACTTTGAAGTTTCATCGTGTTATCCTAGGATATAATTAATTGTTTTTGTGTATACTCTTTAGATATATATCCATGGCTATTTCCT
>NW_021578251.1:0-227 GCF_001605985.2 Dendrobium catenatum
ATGACTGAGGAAAACCTTGTCCCTATCCGATACGATCGCCTCTGGCACCCCATGTAATCTGATCACTTCTCTGATAAAGGCTGATGCTACTGTTGCTGCGGTGTAGGGATGTCGTAGGGGAATGAAGTGGGCATACTTGCTCAGCCTGTCCACCACTACTAAGATCAATGTGAACCCCTCTGAGCGGGGTAGCCCATCTATGAAATCCATAGAAATCTCCTCCCATA
>NW_021578252.1:0-2012 GCF_001605985.2 Dendrobium catenatum
TGGTGGTGGAGGTGGATTTGGCTGAAAATATTGAAATGGAGCATCGAAGCGGTGATCAATTACAGTAAATTGCTCTCCAGACCATTGCATATCAGTCTCGTGTTGCTGATGTTGTTCTTGAATATGCAGGTCGAGACGAGTCTGCAGCTGGTAGAAGCGGGCGACTAAATCATCATCAAGGTGTGCTGGTGCTGGTGCTGGTGCTGGTGCTGGTGCTCGGGGTGCGGCATGGCGTCGTGGTTGAGCTGGAGCTGCGGCTGGGGCATCTTCTCCTTCTTCTTCTTCATCAAAGACGGGTTTTTCAGGCTCGTGACCCCGATGAAAGAGAATATGGAAGGAAGCATCAGTATAAAAAATAGGAAGCATGTCGGGTTCACCAGGGTAGGATAATTGATATTTATTGTGGAGGATGTATCCTATTAGGTGACCAAGAGATAGATTCTGTTTCCGTCGGGTGGTAGGTAGACGAACAAAAGTCATGTGGCGAATATAGTTGCTAATCAAATCGACCTCATCAAACTTAATGTTTGACATAATAAGGTAGGTAGCGACGGATAAGGTAGGGGTCAGATTGATACGGTCGCCACCTTTGGGTATGATAGAGCTTCGAAGAACATGTTGAATTATACGGGCATTTTGGGTTAAGGATTGAACAAGAGGCTGGTGTTGATGAAAAGAAGTATTCCTAAGGACTCTATTTACATCGCTCCAATCAAATTCATCGGTAAGAAACGAGAGAACCATATGTCCTTCAGTGGACAGCCCAATATATTGGGCGATGTCGGCTCTAGTTATCTCAATGGTGCGGCCACAAACAAAGGAGTGAAAAGTGGTGTTATCAACGGTGTAGGTGAGGTTGGCGAGAAATTCAAAAAGAAGTTCAGAATTATATGGAAACGCCTGGGTGAGTAGAAATTGAAAGGTGGTGGAAGCAAAGAGGCCCATTACCTCGAAATTGAGAGCGGCCTGATTAAGCATTTTAGAAGGGGAAATTTTGCAGGCTTTGTATCGGTGGTAGGCTTCCTCATTCTCACTATTTAAAAAGCGATCAGGTTGGCGACTCGACGAGGACGAGCTTCCAGCAGTCATCTGACCTCGTTTAGACATCGCAAGAGGGCACAAAAACGAAGTGAAGGATGAGTGAGGAGAGGATTAAGTGAATTGAACAGCCTAGGCAAGGGTATTTATAGGAAATTTCGCAAATCGTACAGTACGATCTTGGATCGTACAGTACGATAGACAATTAATATTCTGACCAGTCGTTTCGGAAAAATGCAGTCAAATCGTACAGTATGATAGGTATTGTATAGTACGATCAGGCGAATATCGATCGTCCCGAGGCCTCAGTACGACTTTTGACCAAAAGTTTCGTACTGTACGAACAGGTGTATCGTACAGTACGATACATAATAAATATCGTACCGAACCGCTTTAACTCAAATTTTTCCTTTGTGCTGATATGGATCGTACCGTACGAAACGGAGGTATCGTATAGTACGATTCTCAATAATGTCGTACCAACCGGATTTAATTCGTCCCAATCCGTTGCTGACGTGGATCGTATTATATGAAGAAGAGATATCGTACAATACGGTAGGCAATTATGCAGGAAGATTATCGTAAAGTACGATGTAGGTCATCCAGTATGATCAACAGAGCTGAAATCAGCCTATTGGTAGATGGTATATATATTGTGATGTATCATACAGTACGATGTAGGTCGTATAGTACGATGAACAGTCAATGTACAGTGTTGGTGTGGTGAGTGTGTGGTGATCAGGAGCAGCCCTAATTTAAATTTTTTTATATTTTTTTATTATTGTTTTTTTATGCATTTATATCTATGACACCTAATCTAGTCCTCAAGGTGCTAAAGGTGTCAAAAGCTAAAGGTTTTGTGAATATGTCTGCCAATTGATCTCCTGTAGCGATGTGATGTAATTCTATATCTCCTTTAGCGATGTGATCTCTAATAAAATGATGTCTAATGTCTATGTGTTTTGTTCGAGAGT
>NW_021578253.1:0-277 GCF_001605985.2 Dendrobium catenatum
ATTTTCCAGTGATCACCGCCGACGACCACTATATGTAATTGCCTCCAACATTATCAGATTTTTATCATCAAGTCATTTGATTTAACAGTTTATTTATGGACACCTAATTTTTATAATTCTCACAGTGAGGATCTTATAATCGAACTGAAATGTATACAATCTCATCTTCCTCACATGTAAGAAAGAAAGGATTCATATCTCTTATAATATAAAGAATTATTGCATTTGAACTAGTCCCCATGAATTCTCCTATTCTTGAGTTTTCCACTAAAAAAAT
>NW_021578254.1:0-570 GCF_001605985.2 Dendrobium catenatum
AAATTTGGATTGAAAATCCAAGGACTTGGAGAAATTTAGAGCATGAACTTGATTGAACTCAGAAGAACTACAAAGGACTTGTACTTGAATTTTGAACAAGATCTATGTGACTTAATAAACATCTGAACCCAAATAAAAAATGTGCAAGATGGCTTAAAGTGAACTCAAAATCAAACTTGAACTCAAATCAGAAGAACAACAGATGATTTGAGTTGGACTCAAACTGAACTGCACTTGAACTTGAAAAGAACAATAACACGAACTCAAATTGGAGCTCAAATACAATGAACCTGGTACAAGAAGTCTTAATTTGGACTTGGACAATTCATACTCAAATTCAAAAGACTCGGACCACAGAAGTCGTAGAACTTGTACTCGAACAATAGCAGAGGACCTACGAACATGAACTGGACTTATGGATTTGCTCTTGAATGAACTAAATGGAGAACTCATCTTGGAATCAAATGGAATTTAATCAAATAATATGAACTTAATTAAGATAAGTAAATAGCAAGGAACTTGAGCGAGTCAATTCCGAGGTATCATATGACATGCATTCAAATGAACATC
>NW_021578255.1:0-263 GCF_001605985.2 Dendrobium catenatum
TAAATTATATTTTCTTTTTTCAACATTTCTTCTTTTTGCTTGTATATCTATCATATATGCGAACAAGTCTAAATAAACACAAGACAATATTGCATCTTGGCAAAGCACTCAATTTAATAGTTATAGGATAGCATTTTAGCTGACTAAGATGCTATTACTTTCTCAAAGTTATATTGATATCAAATTAAAATTATTCCAAACTATGACGGCTATTTGATTAATTCTTAGAAGTGAAATTGTAGAATTAAGCACCTGCTATGAAA
>NW_021578256.1:0-267 GCF_001605985.2 Dendrobium catenatum
TGACTTGCGGACCTTTTTGCTTGATCTCTATTTTTATTTAATATGAATCATGCTAGTTATTTTTATTTAACTTGTATTCATACTACTCAATTAGTGCAGTGATACTGTTAGAACGGTCCAACCGGTTCACATGGGAGATGCTCTGGCGGAACAAAGGCAGACTCTTACGCCTCTCTTGTACGCCGATCGAACCGCAGGAGCCACCAAGCAGTTTAGGAAGGTTTTTTGATGGAGTTAGGAGGGAAATTTGAATGTAGGGACTGCTTA
>NW_021578257.1:0-290 GCF_001605985.2 Dendrobium catenatum
AAAGATACAAGATTTATAGTGGTTCGGTCAAACATGACCTACATCCACTCCCTGAAGTATCCCACTTCAGGTATTGCACTATTACCACTAGTGTCTCTCGTTTTACACCCAAAGCAAGGCGAAGAATCCTTCACAAAAACTCTATTCCACCACTACCCGGTGCAGCAGAGAACCGTCATCCTTTTACACCCTCTAAGTGTTGGCAGAGTACCTTCGTCCTTTTACACCCTCCAAGTGTAGGCAGAGAACCTTTCGCTGTTCACACTCTCCAAGTGTAGGCAGAGAACCTT
>NW_021578258.1:0-313 GCF_001605985.2 Dendrobium catenatum
TCTTTTCTTTTCTTTTCCTTCTTCACCTTTTTTTTTTTAAACGGGCTCCCTTTATTTAAATCTTGAAATGATTATTTCAATTGTAAAATCAACTTCCAAGTATAAGAGTAGAAAATTAACACTCTTATACAAGAAAGATTGATCTACAAATCGGACTCGATCCTATAGTATGAATAGACAACTTAGCTGAGATAATTATAAAACAAGTTCATCAACTCGCAAGATGTCTATGAGATGTATAATGATAAGAAGATGATTAAAATTTCCACTTCCTCAAATTTCAATTTGACATAAATTCTAATTCAAAAGAAGA
>NW_021578259.1:0-368 GCF_001605985.2 Dendrobium catenatum
TATATAATGGTAAGAAAAAAAAAATTCTTTTTGAAGACATTTTCACTTTAGTTCAAAAACGTATTACTAGTTGGTCTTCTAATTTCTTATCTTTTGGTGGCCGGCTGACTTTGATTAAATCTGTGCTAAACTCGATTCCTATTTACCTGTTTAATACTTTAATGCCTTCTCCTGCTATTTGTACTAGAATGGAAAAGATGTTTAATAAATTTTTTTGGGGTTCTAAGCTAGGGATTAATGCTATTCATTGGTCTGCGTGGCACAAAAATTGTGGGACATTAGAGGAAGGGGGCCTCGGTTGTAAAAGTATGTACGATACTGCTATTGCTTTTTCTCATAAATTGTGGTTTTCGTTTCGCTCCAACGCT
>NW_021578260.1:0-811 GCF_001605985.2 Dendrobium catenatum
ATTATGCTCTTCTCAAGGTTTATAATCTTGTTGATGGCTTTCATGAAAATCTTTAATATATTGCTTTATATATTGTTTATTTAGTTGGCATGATTAGTTAGTTTGTATATGACCTTTGTATAACTTCATTCTCACAGGCTGTTGCAAGAGGTCATTTTCATGAGGTACTGTGCAATTTGACTGACTTAAAAAGGCATATCACAGGTCTATTTTTCTATGGTTAATATTGGACATGCTTTTGGCATAATTCATGTCAATCAATTAATGGGGAGGCTTTGGGTGATGAGACATGTTCTGACTATTGGCATTGTTATTGATTTGTCTTTGGACAGAGCTTCGATGAGGTGTCAAGGATGGGAGGAAATAGTTAAAACAAAATAATTATTTTCCATGGCTGAGTTTTTCTGATCCTCAATTTGGCTGTTTTCTCGTTGAGGACATTTGAAAATTTTAAAAAATAGAAATTTTTATTCAAGTATTAACAGTTCAATGTTTTAACTTGTTAAGTAGGAGAATTATTTGATAGTTAAGTAAATCTTATATAGAAATTAAGTGCCATTTATTTACCCAAGTGCCAATTATCTGGCTACTTAACATATTGCAATTATGTCTGATGGTATCAATTCTGCATAGTTTCTTATATGGAAATTTGCTGATCTTTGTGTGTGATTGAGATATAATATTATTGGCTCAAACATATGTTAAGTAGCCAGATAATTGGCACTTTGGTATCAATTCTGCTAACAAGGATCAAATTTGCATCTGCATTAATGCTCGAGGGCTGCTATCATAAATGAAATGCCGGAAATGA
>NW_021578261.1:0-274 GCF_001605985.2 Dendrobium catenatum
GTGTAGATGGAAAAACTCTGAAAATATCCAAATTGTGCAGCAATATAAGGACTAAATGTAAGAGGAAATTTCTTTAGAGTTATACACAGCACAAAAATACTGAGATAATATTATCAACACTAACAATCATTTCCTGAAGATATAGTTGTTTAACCAAATACCTCCAAACCTCCAGCAGTTGCAACAAATATTGAGAACAAAATTTTCGACCCAGGAGGATTGCTATATCCCTCCCGACTATTAGCATATATTAAAACATTCTGTATCTTGTTAT
>NW_021578262.1:0-335 GCF_001605985.2 Dendrobium catenatum
TTCTTGTCTATTTCTTCTTCACTTTTTGTTGTTGTCTAAAAGGGGGAGAAATTATTGTGTTTGTATGTTTTTGTATGTTTGTATTTTGGTTTTGTGTCATTTGGCTTGTGTTATTAGTATTGTCTTATATTTTTTATTTTTTGTTTGTTTGTTTATTTTAAAATTTTGAAAAATAAAAATTGTGTTCTTTAGTTCAAAACGCCTCCTTATTTTCATGTATTCATCATTTCAGGGGGAGTTTAGGAGATTTTTAAAATTGAAATCATACAAATAATAATTGTTTTGCCATCATCAAAAAGGGGAACATTCCAAATATTATTGTTCAGATATGTATT
>NW_021578263.1:0-208 GCF_001605985.2 Dendrobium catenatum
GATGTGGATTTTAGTTTGATTTAATTTGAGTTGGGGTTTATGGCTTCCTTAGAAGTTGCCCGTTAATTTATTTAGTTTGGGGCTTATGGCTCCATTAGGAGTTGCCCAGATAGTTTGTTTAGTTTGGGGCTTACGGCTCCAATTAGGAGTTGCCCGGAGAATTTGATTTATTTTGGGGCTTACGGCTCCAATTAGGAGTTGCCCAAAG
>NW_021578264.1:0-254 GCF_001605985.2 Dendrobium catenatum
TAATTGGAAAATTAGGGTTAGGGTTTTGGTTCGTCACCAGAGATTTCCCTTTTTCCTTAGGGTTTGATGGAACAACTTGAGCTTCTAACAATTTCCGGATCATCTCTTCCATTCCCCCAAATCTCTCTTCTAGGGATGAAAATTTTCCCTCCATCGATGAAAGTTTCTCACCCACCTCCTCTTTCAATTGGCCCATCTCTCCCTCCAAAACTTCTAATTTCTTTGATGCCATGCCTTCTAGGATCAAGAGCTCT
>NW_021578265.1:0-269 GCF_001605985.2 Dendrobium catenatum
GAGAGAGAGAGAGAGAGAGAGAGAGAGAATGAGTGAGAGAGAGTGTGTGTGAGAGAGAGAGAAAGAGTAAGTGAGAGAGAGAAAGAGAGAGTGAGAGAGAGGGAGAGAGCAAGAGAGAGAATGAGATAAAGAGAGAGTGAGAGAGAGAGAGAGAGACAAAGCTAGAGTGATAGAAAGAGAGAGAGAGAGAGAGCTAGAGGGAGAGAGAGATAGAAAGAGGGAGAGCAAGAGAGAAAGATAGAGAGATAGTGAGATTGAGAGAGAGAGAA
>NW_021578266.1:0-207 GCF_001605985.2 Dendrobium catenatum
AGGGGCTAAAGGAGAGTCACATTGGTAGTGCAATACTTGGAGGGTGCCTCTAGAGAGTGGACGTAGGTCAAATTAACCGAACCACTATAAACCCTTGTATTCTTTTTTCTGCTTAAGCACTTTAATTTTCCGCACTTATTTTTCTGTGGTGATTTTTCTTTGTGATATTTGTTCTTGGTTTTAAAGAATTTTTAAAATACCAATTGA
>NW_021578267.1:0-621 GCF_001605985.2 Dendrobium catenatum
TTGGTAAATAACATTGCCACCTTTTCTTCTTCTTTCGGCATTATTATTACTTTAGTTTCTAGCATTTTTATAACTGGTCAATATCATTCTTTATTGTATAATTGTCGGCATTGTTCATAATTTGCCCGAGCTTTGCAAATTCATCAGCTAACAGGAACTTGTTACCTCATGTACTTATTGTATCTTACCCAGCGTGTACTTTATGATGATTGTATATTGATTTTACAGAGTATTCTTCATTCTTCCCTCCTTGGCTTGTATTTTGGCAAGATTTTAAACATTTATTTGGGGATCTCGGAATGCTGCGCGATGTCAACCCAAATATATTTAAAATACCCCAATCTTTGAGGACATTTGCAAGTGCCATTCAAGATACTCTTTTCACAGCTCTGGTTTAAGTCCTCAGATTTTGGTTCCTTCTGTCATATGCTTTGTGCGACAGACTTGGTGAATGATTACCGGATTTATCTTTACTAACTTGTCAGAAGGTTTATGTATACCTTATATCCTATGCTTCTTGATTTGGCAGGCTTGACGAAAGGGTATACGCCATTGACCTAAACCCTTTAGGCTTGCATTAGGTCGATGGCGAGTTATCATCGGTCCAGAGCTTTATATGTA
>NW_021578268.1:0-220 GCF_001605985.2 Dendrobium catenatum
ATTAGTAGATTCTATAGTTGAAATAAAGGCTGAATGAATGACTTCCTTGCTTAATCCATGCCTAGTTCTAACACCCTCACTAGGTTCACCTATAATCAATTCTCTTGGGTGGTTTTTAGAAAATCTCAAATCTCTAGGCAAATAGTTTTCTATCTCCAAATTCTCTTCCACATTTTCTTCCACGTTTATTCTATCAATCTTTTGGGAATTATCCTCAATC
>NW_021578269.1:0-2673 GCF_001605985.2 Dendrobium catenatum
TCGAATCCTTTGATCATGCACCGTTTGTTGGACATTGGAAGGCCTTAATGATGTCAGAATATGGTGATCTTGGGCTCGTTGGATTTGTCTCATCGAGCCGCTCGATTCGAGTATAAGCTCATTAAAATCGGAGACCATTTGGTAACTCAAATTGTGGTTTGAAGCTTCCAACAGCTCTTCAGGTCCTTGATTCGGACCCATTTGGGCTCGGATTGTGTCGAATTTGCTGTCGTTGGATTTGTATTTCCGAGACGCTCAGTTTGACTATAAGCTTGCTGAAATCGGAGTTCATATGCTCTCGAATTTAATTTTTGATGTTTCCGAACTGATTTTGCCTCGAGATTCGTGTCCAATCAAGATAATTTTTGCATGACGTATCAGTTGCCCCCTATTTTCGAACGTCGAAGCTTCAGGAGTCCGAAAGTATTTATTCCGATATTTTACATTTGTTGAATCGCAAAAAATTACTTTACAAAATTATAATCTTGCTCAATTTGAGTTTTTGCGGCTGCTACAGTACCCACGACTGCTACAGTACCGGTGCTACAGTTCCAAAGCTACAGTGCTTTCTACGAATCCATTTCATGTAGCCGCGCCTCTGTTGCTACAGTCCTCGCTACAGTGTTTTCCGCACATAAAATTTTGAGCACTGAATTCCGGTTGCTACAGTACCGCGCGCCCTCTTTTTTTTTTTTGGTGCGATCCGCGTGAGGAGCCTTTGGATCGGCGCGATTTTCCTGAGTCGGTTCACTGCCACCGACTTAGGTGGGTCCCAATCGTGTAAAGAGTCCATTTTTTGCTATTTTTGGGTCCAAAAAATTTCAAAAAAATCATAAAAAATTTAGAAAATTTTGGGATTTCGAAAATTACAATAACTTCCCCCGTCTTGCTTCAAAACCTATAAATAGGCCCCCCTAATCCTTTAGAAAACTTACAACTTTTCTTTCTTTCTCCCTCTAGCTTTCTTGCGGCTGAGGCTTCCGCTATTTTCGAGTGGGAAACTTCCCCTGCTCGAATTAGCGCCCCTCCTCGAGCGCAGGAGTTACGGAATTTCTTCCTCTCCCTCCGGCTTACTAACGGTTGAGGCTTCCGTTATTTGCGAGTTAGAATTTTTTCCTGCTCGAATTAGCGCCCCTCCTCGCGTGCAGAAGCTTACGGGATTTCTTCGCCATTTGAGCGGAAGTTTGCTGGCGATGGACAATCGAGTTGAAGCCCATTAACAGTCAACGATCGAGTGTGGAGCCAAAGGAGAGATTTCGAGGGTGTGTTGCAAGTAGAAATCGAGCGAGAAGCCAATGACGAGTAGTAGTCTGCTGACGAGCAGAAGTCCGACGACAAGGAGAAGTCCGACGTCGGGTAGAAGTACGGCCTTGGGAAGAAGACTGATGAAAGTTTGTCGGCAGAAGTCTGACGACGAGTAGAAGTCTGCTGACGGGAAGAAGTTCAATGTCGGGTAGAAGACCGACGAAAGTTCGTCGACGAGCAGAAATCCGACGACGAGTAGGAGTCCGCTGACGAGCAGAAGTCCGACGACGAGTAGGAGTCTGCTAAAGAGCAGAAGTCTGACGTCGGGTATAAGTTCAACGTCGGGTAGAAGACCGTCGAAAATTTGTCGACGAGTAGGAGTCTGATGACGAGTAGAAGTCCGCTTACGAGCAGAAGTCCGACGACGAGTAGGAGTCTGCTAACGAGCAGAAGTCCGACGTCGGGTAGAAGTTTAACGTCGGGTAGAAGACCGACGAAAATTCATCGATGAGCCGGAGTCTGACGATGAGTAGAAGTCTGCTTACGAGCAGAAGTCCGACGACGAGTAGGAGTCCGCTGACGAGCAGAAGTCCGACGAGGGGGAGAAGTCTGACGTCGAGTAGAAGACCGACGAAAGTTCGTCGACGAGCAGAAGTCCGACGACGAGTAGAAGTCCGACGTCAGGTAGAAGTTCAACGTCAGGTATTTGTCAGTTGAAAGTCTTACAAGTCAAAAGTTCAGCGACAGGAAGAAATTCAACATCATGTAGAAATTTAACTTTGTGCAAAAGTCCGATGAATGTTCATTGACAACATTTTGGTAACATTAACCAAGGATGTATAATCTATCCGAGATTGTTTGTCAGAGCCTTTGCTCGATGAAATTAACCGATATTGGGAGAGGTCGGAAGAATCCACCAAGAATATGTGACCTTTCCGAGGTTGTATGTCAGAGCCCTACTCGATGACATTAACCTGTGTGGAAGAGGTCAGGAGAATCCACCAAGGACGTTAGACCTATCCGAGGTTTTAAGTCAGAGCCTTGCTCGATGACGTTAGCCTGTGTGGAAGAGGTCGGGAGAATTCGCCAAGGATGTAAGACCTTTTCGAGGTTGTATGTCGGAGTCCTGCTCGACGATGTTAACCTGTGTGGAAGAGGTTGAGAGAATCCACCAAGGATGAAGGACCTTTCCGAGGTTGCATGTCGGAGCCTTTGCTCGACGACGTTAACCTGTATGAAAGAGGTCGGGAGAATCCACCAAGGATGTTGGACCTTTCCGAGGTTGTATGTCGGAGCCTTTTCTCGACGATGTTAACCTGTGTGGAAGAGGTCGGGAGAATCCATCAAGGATGTGAGACCTTTCCGAGGTTGTATGTCAGAACATTTGTTCCATGTTGTTAACATATATTGGATCCACCAAAGATGTGA
>NW_021578270.1:0-314 GCF_001605985.2 Dendrobium catenatum
GGCAATTTCTTTTTCATCTTCTCAATCCATTGAAATGAATGCCCTGACAGCCCGGTAAGGTTTCTGTAGCAAACTCATTGTCAGCCATTTTGTGGTAAACACGAGGCCATGTGGGGTCCCTTTCTATCCCAACAACCTATAAGGTAGTTATCAGGGTCGTGAAGCCTTATTATGCCCATCTCCGTGCTGTTTCTCCACCCCTAAAATAGGCAAGGGGAAGCCTCAATCTATCACAATCATCCATCTTGACTTTAGTAGCCTACTGCCCCCTTTTGCCACCTCTAGCAGTGGTGATTGGGCTGCACTGCCAACTT
>NW_021578271.1:0-363 GCF_001605985.2 Dendrobium catenatum
CGAGCCCAAATGAGTCCGAATCAAGGACCCGAAGCGATGTTGGAAGGTTCAAACCACAATTTGAGTTACCAAACGGTCTCCGATTTTAAGGAGCTTATACTCGAATCGAGCGGTTCGACGAGACGAATCTAACGAGCTCAAGATCGCCGAATTCCGACATCATTAAGGCCTCCAAAGGTTCAACAAACGGTGCACGATCGAAGGGTTTAATATCGGCTGTCCATTCGAACCACTCCCAATTCACCCCTGATCTCACACCTATTTACAAGCCATGCCAATCTAGAAAAACTATAAATAGAGCCCTCATTCTTCATAAGAGGGGGAGGAGGGAAGAGAGAGAAGAAGAAGAGAAGAAGAGGAGAA
>NW_021578272.1:0-355 GCF_001605985.2 Dendrobium catenatum
CTCCTTTATAAGAAGGAAACAAAGTTGCATCAACATTTAACTTGATCCAGTCGGGTGGAGGAGGGCACCAACAATCTTCAAACAGCATATGCTGATTAGAACCCAACCGGCCCGATTTGATGAATTTAGGAGTTTTAAGAGCTCCTAAAAAGCTGATTGCTTCAATTGATATAAACATAGAACTCTTTTCTTTCTTCCCATGAACCAATTCATTCCTTTCTTTCCAATTAAGGTAGATCACATTACATAATAAGCTAGACATAAAATGATTTTGCCTGAACAACCATTCCAAAACTTCCTCTTTGTTATTAAAATCCAGGATATGAAAGCCCCAAGTATCCAAAATTTTAAATAT
>NW_021578273.1:0-275 GCF_001605985.2 Dendrobium catenatum
TTTTGACTTGGATTCAAAGGAAATTAGAGTGTGAAATAATTTATATACAAAGTGATCATGGAGGAGAATTTGAAAAATGAAAGATTTGAAATTTTTTGGGAAAGTTGAAAGGAAAAATAGAATATTAATAGAAACCGCCCGAGCAATGTTGGCAGAATACTCACTTCCTAGATATTTTTGGGCTGAGGCGGTTAGCACTGCATGTTATGTTCTGAATAAGGTGAATGTGAGATCGAACTTAAATAAAACACCCTATGAGTTGCTAAAAGGTAGAA
>NW_021578274.1:0-359 GCF_001605985.2 Dendrobium catenatum
ACGATGTGCAGAAATTGACCTGTTAGTACTGTACGATGTCCAGCTAGTACTGTACGAACAGTTCAGTTGAAGTTCATCCTGTACGATGTCCTGTACGATGTGCTGTACGAACAGTTCAATAAAGGTGCAGTTCGTCCAGGCTGAAGCATGGGACGGCCAGAATTGTCTCTGTTGATCGTATAGTACGATCCATTTCATACTGTACGACTAAAATATCAAAATTAAACCATTTTGATTGAACATTCAGCGGATTAAATTAGGCAATATTTTAAACATACTACAGTACGATCATGCTCGTATAGTACGATTAGAACAACTTTTTAAATTCAAATCTTTGCCTAATTTAATGGACGGCGAGG
>NW_021578275.1:0-233 GCF_001605985.2 Dendrobium catenatum
TACTATAGTTTAAAATCTAAACTATTAATTTCCTTAGCCTTCTCTCAAACTCATTTAGTTTCCTGAATGCATAGAATATTTATATTTTTATGCATCATAATATGATGTGATACCACATGCAAGGAGCTTCTTAAGAAAATTAAAAGTGAATGACAACGTAATTTCAATTAATATCTTATTGAGATAGCAAGAAAAGCATTAAAGAAATCGTGTTATTAACTAGCTTAGGCGAA
>NW_021578276.1:0-2091 GCF_001605985.2 Dendrobium catenatum
GACCAAAGAGGAACTTGGGAGGGCTACTTGGACGCTTTTGCACACGGTTGCAGCCCAGGTGTTTGATCTTTTGCCTCACCCATTGGACATTTTTTTCTTTTTTTTTTTTTAAAAAAAATTGTTTGTTATTGTGGTCCTATTTATGATTTTAAGGGCTTGATATTTGAAATTTGGAATTCGGATTGAGGTTTGCATACTTGTAGTTTGTGATGCTTTGATAACGAGGAATAATAGGCTGAAAATTTGTGCGCGACAGTTTTTGGTTACTTTCTGTGACAGTTGTTCGACAACAAATATTTTGTATCCTTGTGAAATTGTGATTCGGCCTTTTTGTTTCCATAGTTTGAATGGAGGAACATTATCCCAAATTGAATTCCAAACCTTCAGAAATTATAGAAGATGGCTAATTAATATATGTAAAATTAGATTTAGGCCCGTCCAAATCAAGGTTTCTTGTGTATCTTATATGGATGAAATTGAGCTTTTAATTTGGAAAAGAAAACTAATTCTTGCTACTGCTGAAATCCACCGGCAGCCACAAGACAAGAACGAGTCCAGCAAATTAATAAATTCAAATAAATACAACTAATATTTGATTCATAAATTATTAATTAACAAATTAATTAACAGATTCAGATAGATAGATAATCACGTGCATATAGATATGCCATGCCAGACTTTTCCTCACGGTACTCCTACATCCAAAAAATACTACTAAGAACATTTATGCCACAAGTTTACTAAGCTATGATGCAATACAAATATTTTTCTCTGTACCATAGGACTGTAATGTTCACACACAATAAACAAGAATTGTTCTGAACCAAACAGAAAATTCTTAGGCTTTTTGGCTCAGTTTCTAGCTCTAAATTTTGAGAGCCAACTCTTTCAAATCGTTCTTAACCAAGTAATTTTCCTCAGGAAATAGCTAAAAGTGTTACAATTTAAGCTGCAATCCTTTGAACAAAAGTCATGCCATAGACGAAATCGAATTATGCTATGAATTAATATTTACTTCAGATTAATGAATTATAAACATAATTAAATTATTCTTTATCAGCAAATAAATTCAATTCAAAATCTCATCTGACCTCACTTTTCTGCCCCAAATGGAGGCTTCAGCTTCTGTCCATTTCCATAGAAAAAATCTTCATCGTCAACTCTAAAAACCTGCCATCTCAATGGAGCTGCATCATGCCACCTTGCTTATAGTCTCTTCCCCCACCAACTCCAAATCCATCACTTTTCTGGCTTCTTCCCATCTTCCTGCATAGGCGTAACTGTTGGATAGAAGGATGCTATCAGTTGGGTGTTCCTCCCCCATTGCCGCTAAAGCTTCTCTGGCCAGCTTCCCTATCCTTATTTCTCCATGAACCCTAGATGCTGCAAGCAAAGCTCGCCAAGCCATGGCATCTTCTCCATAAGGTAAGCTTTTCACCAGTTCATAAGCTTCTTGCAAAAACCCTGCCCTACCCAATAAGTCAATAATGCATCCATAATGCTTAATCCCAGGACATAGCCTGTGCTCTTGAACAACTCTCTTGAAGTAATCTTTTCCTAAGCAGAAAACTATTTTCTCTATTTCTATTTGCTTCACCTATTTAGGATTAGTAAAACTTTGTGATAAATATTATGGACTGAGTTGCAGATTGAGAAATGTGCTACCATCATGCACATACTATGCAGCATAGAAAACTCTCTTTCTAGCGTTTTTGTCATTCATCGCTGAAAGAAGGATTTGAGTTTTAAGCACTTTTTACACCTCAAACCTGACAGTTAATGTTTTATTTCTTTATTGTCATAATCATGTACTCCTTTTATTTGTTTTCCTACCCTAACTCTTAAGCAATACTTGCAGTCTTTCATCAATGGTACCAGAAACATTTCATTATTTTTATTCAATTAATTTGTATCCAAGGTTACCTTGCATTACCCATGCACATAATGGCAAAGCATCAGCTTTTGGCATATCCTGAAAATTAGGCTCCATTTGGGGCAGCTTTCCTACTGCTTCATAATGCAGTTTTCTAGCACAAAAATTTTGGAACAGCTTTTTTTGGGCTAGGTTTTAATTCATTGTGGGTATAGAAC
>NW_021578277.1:0-401 GCF_001605985.2 Dendrobium catenatum
ATTACCAAAGTGACTCTCCTTTTGCCCCCATAGCAAGAAGGAGAACCCTTTACAATTTTCCTCTCTTCCACCAATCTCCTATGCAGTAGAGTACCATCTTCCTTTTACACCCTCCAAGTGTAAGAAGAGTACCGTCATCCTTTCACACCTTCTAAGTGTCGGTAGAGTACCCTCATCCTTTTGCATTATACAAGTGTCGGCAGAGTACTGTTGTCCTTTTACATCCTATAAGTGTCGGCAAATAACTGGATATTCTCCAAAAATCTTCTCTCAATCAACTAAAAAGAAGAAAGGAAGAGAATTGACACAAAAATAAAATAAATTCTCACCTTTGAGTAACCTTGTAAACCATTCACACTCCACATCCAAGAAATCTCTCTCAAGCACTCTCGGAAATCACC
>NW_021578278.1:0-421 GCF_001605985.2 Dendrobium catenatum
GGACCAGGAGAGAGATAATGGTTAAGAGCCTTTCGTTTTTTTTGTGTTCTGTTTTTGTGTTTTTTTTCTTTTTATTTTTGTTTTTTTTTTGTTTGTTCTTTGAAAAAAAAAATTTGTTAAAGTTTTTTTCTGATCAACACACACATTCACTTTTCTAAAAATGAAAAGTCTACTTTCTGTTTTTTTTTTTTAAATCTTTGGTAGATTTTGTTTGACTTCTTTAATACAGTCGAAGGAAGGAAACTCATTATTTTTTTCAAATCCCTGTTTTCTAAAATAGGTTATCCTACTTTTGATTTAATATCATTTTCATCTTTTAAATTGGTTTTTGAAACAAAATTTTTTATCTCTCTACATTTTAATTATCGCATAGGAATCTTTTGCAAAGCTTTTGAATCTAAGTCATAATTTTCTTAATCAA
>NW_021578279.1:0-277 GCF_001605985.2 Dendrobium catenatum
CCTATTTACCAACTGACAACTCAATTAAAACAAAATCACTTAGTGAGGATATTCAACTTCAAGACTTGGTATATTTCGAAGAACCCATAAGGATTTGTTGGAATTACTAATACTCAACATCTCTTGAGTTTCCATTTGTCAAGTTCAAGTTTGTCAAGTCATTGTTATATAATTCCTAGATAAGAGTTGATTACGTAAGTTATTTAAATATCTTTTATTATTATTTCATTTATATTTTATATTAATGATGAGTACTAACAATCAATCAAAGAGCCGA
>NW_021578280.1:0-245 GCF_001605985.2 Dendrobium catenatum
CCCATCAGGGTGCTCTGGTGAAGTTGCTATTACCAATAATTGATCGTATGTATGATCTAATCTGCCCTCTCATTGCCCCGCTTGTGAGGAGCATGGAGGCCCGCGATCATCTCTATCCCTCAGTGTGGTGCGGTCGTATACCCTCTATACTTGTAGCCGAGCGGTCTCCTTTCGGAGGTCCACACTCCCACCGTTCTTTTCCCTCCATCCCATCTCTCTCCCAATTCTCTAATACCGATTTCTAC
>NW_021578281.1:0-974 GCF_001605985.2 Dendrobium catenatum
AAATCACTCTTAAGTTTTAAAAATCCTGCTTAAGTTCTAAAAATCCCATCTAAGTTTTAAAATTCCCTCCTATGGCTCACTACCGACTCAAGCTCATTTATAGTGGGATGAGCTCGAGTTTGAGCTCGCCTGTCGAGCTCAACTCTGTTGACCTCTACGAGATAAATCCATTTACAGTGGGACGAGCTCAAGCTCAAGTTCCAGATCACTTTCCGACTAACGAGCCGAGCTCAATAAGACCTAAACTCGACTCGTTTACACCCCGCTCGAGTTTGAGCTCGCCTGTCGAGCTCAACTCTGTTGACCTCTACGAGATAAATCCAAAAGAAATCGAATAAAAAAATTTCTTTGTCATACTTGCTTGCGTCCTACTCAAATCCTACGCCAAATATCGTGTGCGACAATCGCCCATACCTTGTATTCAGCGCCATTTCAGAGTCATCCCACACGTGCCTCGAAGAGCTGCTCTTCATATCATTAAAGCACAAGTGAAATGGATCCTTCAGGTCTCCTCCGCAGATCCCATGCAAAACCTCTCCAACCTCTGCTTCTCTCGCACACAAGACGATCAAAACCTCCTCCAAACCGCCTCCCATTCACCTGCTCTAAGATCTCCCACCGACGACTAAGACCCTGAGACCTTGTCGACGCCTCTATTCCTCTATTGAAATCCACATCGGTAGCCTCTCATCCGACCGAGTCTCCTGCCACAATACTCTGCCTTAGCCGCTTGCTTGCTTCAAAGCCTCCTCCATTCGCCTCTTCAAACCCTTAGTCGAACCCTAGCTTTAACCGACCTTCTCCCCATCCTCTACCTCCGACCTCTATACTACAAGCAGGCCGATCACCTCTCGACCTAACGCCCACAATCTTTACAGTCCGACTTCGGCCCTCACCCGACCACAGGACGCCTTCAAGCTCCATTAGAGCCGCTCGATCCTGAAGCTGCACCTCACGACCCCACACCTTGCTCA
>NW_021578282.1:0-261 GCF_001605985.2 Dendrobium catenatum
TAGAGGCATACCCAAATTAGACTTCACTAAGGATCACTTATGTCATGCATGTCAATTAGGGAAAAAAGTCAAGTCTTCCTTTCATTTAATTAATTAACTTAGATGTAGCAATCCCTTAGAAGTCATTCTAATGAATCTCTTCAGACCTGTTAACTCTATAAGTCTAGGAGGGAATGTTTTTTGGGTATGTCATTATTGATTACTATTTGAGGTTCACAAGGATGAAATTCTTATCACATAAGAGTGAGTAATTTGATGAGT
>NW_021578283.1:0-432 GCF_001605985.2 Dendrobium catenatum
GATCGTCCCGTACGAAATTGAGTTAGTACGGACGAACTATGAAAAAAACTGTCCCGTAAGAACCATTTGTGCATCAGTATGAACCAATTTCATCCTGGATGAAATAGGTTCATCCCGGGACGAACCTATTTCGTCCGGTACGAACACTTATATCAAAAGTCGGTTCCGAAAACTGCAGAACATTGCCACAAACTGCCATAGTCGGTTCCCATCGTCCTGGACTAACAGGACTTCGTTTGGACAAAATTTTTACAGAGAGAATCTCGTCCTAGGACGAAAATGATTTCGTGTGGACGATCAGGACTTAGAAAAATTTTCTTGTTCAGTTTCTGTCTGTTCCATTGCTCTTACAAGGAGATAACTGATCTAATCGTTCTGTATGAACAATATTTGTTCCGTACGATCAGTACAAAAACTTTTTCAAAATCTCCT
>NW_021578284.1:0-403 GCF_001605985.2 Dendrobium catenatum
ATTGCAGGATCCTCAGGTGGCTAACAGATGAGGAAGATAAAGTAAGAGATAACGGCCTACCACAAATCAAATTCTTGATTGTTGAAATGTCTCGTAAGTTGATTTTTGATTGTTGAAAGGTCATAAGAGAAAACTTCATTGCCTCTTATCCTAAACCACTCTTTTGAGTTGTGTGACTAATTTGTAGTATCATTTATTCTACATTTCTTTAGCGGTCACTGACATTGACACCACTGGGATCCATGCCCTTGAGGAGCTGCACAAGAGCTTGAAAAAGAAAGATATAGAGGTTTGGTAAACAATTGATTTCACCATAGAAAATTGTTTGATTTCAAATACTAACAAGTACAAATTACTTGACAATTTTTGGCATTTCATAGCTTATTATTGCAAATCCCGGGCC
>NW_021578285.1:0-215 GCF_001605985.2 Dendrobium catenatum
CAAGCTACTGATGCTATAGACAAGCATCCAAAAAAGAAAGAGAAGAAAGTAACATTGAAGCCCAGTCTTTCTCCAAAAATCCATTAGCTACTTCAAACAACGATCCACCTGCAAAAATAAGAAGTTACAAACCAAAAACCTACACCACCACCAATAATAAGTGAGATAATCACAAAGATATAAATGAGCAGTATGAAGGAAGGTATTGCAAAAAA
>NW_021578286.1:0-200 GCF_001605985.2 Dendrobium catenatum
CACTAACTTTACAATTTAATAAAACCACCACAAACAAATCCTCAATCTCAAAACAACTAAATCAAACAAGCACGTTATATTATTATATTTCTCTTTGTTAAAAAAGAATAAAGTTATATATCATCAAATTCTTAATTAATTTTAAAATTAGCACAATTTTTTTATTTTTCAATAATTTGATCATATACATATTATATCTA
>NW_021578287.1:0-228 GCF_001605985.2 Dendrobium catenatum
AAATACACCTCATATTTTTTTGGATCTTTGAAAACCTAAATCAAAGTCTCCCGAATGTCCTTAGACATTACTAAGGAGTCGTATATGATTATTTATGCATTTATCTTCCTCAAATGTGATAAGATATTATAATCTATCCCCTTGGTTGAAGTGTTCTTTTTCTTAAGATCTTCAGGGATAATATCATCGTTGACAACTATCTATTTCTCCTTGCCTTTATTAGAGACC
>NW_021578288.1:0-231 GCF_001605985.2 Dendrobium catenatum
TGGGAATAATAACATTAGGACATTTTCTATATGAATAAATCTCTTCTAACTCAGTAAATAAGGAATATGGACTAGATAAAATACATGAAAGTTTTGCCCTTTTATATCATCGTCATCTTTAGCCTTATATCATCTAGTTGGGGTTGATTTTATGAATCTTTATTATCTATTCATTCCAATGGAGTGTAGCATGAATTATTAGTTCTATTTTGTGCAAATCATTTTGCACAC
>NW_021578289.1:0-512 GCF_001605985.2 Dendrobium catenatum
TTCTTGATCTGACTGATCAAGATTATCAGCCATTAAGCACAGATTAGTGACTTCCTCTTCCTTCTCAGTCTCTGATGAATTTGAAGCTGAGTCTGCCTAGAAAGCTCTTTGAAACTTCTTCTTGCCCTTCTTTGCAATTTGTTTCTCATCAACCTTCTCCTTTCTAGGAGTGGCTTTAAGTTTTGGGCATTCAATCTTGATATGACCTGGTTTCCTACACTCATAGAAAATCACAACATTTGAAACCTTGGCATTTTTATTAAATTTACCTCTATTCCAATTCTCGCGTCTCTTTTGCTTTCTCTTCAGAAAGCTTCTGAATTGTCTAATCATCAATAAGATGTCGTCTTCATCCTCAAGTTGTGAGTCTTCACTCTCAGACTCTTCCATATTTAGTGATATGTTTTTCTCCCTTCTTGGTTCACCTGCATCAATATTTCTTTGATTATTCCTTGCTCGCAAGCAATTAGCGAACCAAGAAGATTGTCAATAGAGTAAATGTTTAGATCTTT